>NC_079219.1:3127228-3162228 GCF_029633865.1 Lampris incognitus | reverse complement strand
GGGGGGGGGGGGTTGTATAGTATGGCTGTGCACACTGGGCCCTCTTAATCGGAGGACGGCCCCGATGCCAACAGGGAGTATTGGGCGGTGCGCTGTAACCCCAATTTCCCATCCTCACCTTTCATCTCGGCGTTTCCGACGTCGTGAAAGACTCGGCCCGCCCCCCCCCCCTGGGGGGAGAGGCGGGCGGGCGGGCGGTGCAGACGGTGAGGTCTACCGTGAACCACCACCAGCGCCTCCGTCCATTCGCCACTTTCTATTTCCTTCTTTTCCCCTCCCCTCCCGGATCAGAAGAGGTCAGGCCGCACGTGAAATGTCAACATCACCTCAGAACAAGCGTCCGCTGGCGGGGAGGCCGTGGGCGGACCGGCGCCGTGCCACACGCAGGCCCGGGACAGGGGTTCGGACCGTCGGTGTGTTGTAGAACTGGAGTCCAGTCGAGTCCATTTCATCTGTGTAGCACAACATCACAAATTAC
This sequence comes from Lampris incognitus, assembly GCF_029633865.1. Taxonomy (NCBI): domain Eukaryota; kingdom Metazoa; phylum Chordata; class Actinopteri; order Lampriformes; family Lampridae; genus Lampris; species Lampris incognitus. The sequence goes on along the minus strand of NC_079219.1, from coordinate 3,161,750 downwards.
AAATCTGCCTCAGTGGGCTTTACAGCAACACAACATCCCGTCCTTACACCCACATCAGACGAGGAGAAACAACAGGAGGAAACCTCAGGGGGAGCAGCGGAGGAGGAGACCTCAGGGGGGAGCACCAGAGGAGGATCTCTCTCCCAAGGCGGACAACGTGCAACGGATGTTGTGTTCACGCTATGTACACAATACGACACCGAAAGAGGATAACACAATTATAATGGACTGAAAAGATATATGGAGAATATGATGAGCGGGATGCCAAGCAGGGTCCGGACGCCACCGGGACAGCCCGGGACCCGAGCCACGTGACCGCCACCACCGTCCACCATGTGGAAAATTAAAAAACAAATTAGTCACACGTCCCAACCCTAAAAAAGTCACACATCCCAACCCTAAAAGTGAGGTGAAAGGCCTAAAAAATGCATTAGGGCACGTCCGAACCATGCGCCCCCCCCCCTGTATTCCTTGTTTTATGTCCCCCCCCCCCTTCAGAGCCCGGTGGGTTTGTTCTGTTCCGGCCATGTCTCGGTGTAGGGGGTATGGACAGACAAGACGGAGGGGAAGGGAGGCAGTGTGAGGGGGGTCCGCTGGTCGTTTGTTGTGAGGGTTTATTTTCAGGACGTGTGCGGTCGTTTCGTGGGAGCGGGAAGGGACGTGTGCGTTCGTAACTCTGTCGATCCGGTGTCGTGTCCTGAGGTGGCCTCGAGGGGCTTGTGCCCGGCAGCTCGGAGAGGTGCCGGGTGGAGGGCGGGAGGGTAACCGGGTGGAGGGCGGGAGGGTAACCGGGTGGAGGGCGGGAGGGTAACCGGGTGGAGGGCGGGAGGGTAACCGGCCGGCATGGAGCGAAGGAAGACAGAGAACGAGACAAGACGACACGCAAAATGTGTGTGTGTGGTCACATACAGGGGAGAGTGAATGGAAGAGTAGCACAGGGCTCGTCTTAATTAAGTTTTCAGTAGGCTCTTAAAAGGTCATGGCATGCCTCTGCACCCCCCCCCACCCCCCACCCACCCCCCCACACACACACACACGAAGCCTCCAAAAGCCAACAAAATTCACTTACCCCATTCGCTCCTTCCTCCCTCCACTTGCCTCCCCATCCCCCCCCCCCACTATCTATACAAGCCATCAGCCCCCCCCCCCCCATCTGTGCCCATTAGCCATTCATGAACACACTCATTAGGGTGGGAGTTTGAAGCAATTGTGTTCGCTAGTCTGTGGCTGGAGCACGGCGATTAATATTTCAGCATCTCCCGTCGAGGAGCTGAGAGCACGGTTGGCCCGCTTAGGCTGGGGAAGGAGAGAGGGGGGAGAGAGAGAGGGGGGGGGGGGAGAGAGGAGGAGAGGAGGGGAGCTTTAATATTACCCCTTAGTGCGTATACCCCCCCCCCCCCCCCACACACACACACACACTTTCACTCTCATACACACACACACACACACACACACACACCAGACCCTAACTCAAACTGACTTAATTGGGCTCTTTTTGTTTCAGGAAACAGAGGAGGGGGGGAGGGAGGGGGAGGGGGTAGCAAATTCTGTCTTCTCTTGTCCCCCCTATCCCTCCATTACTCTCAGTTGGACAGGGGTACCTCTCTCTCTGTCTTTCTCCCCCCCCCCTCTCTCTTTTATCCCCCTTTCTCTCATTAGTCTGCATAGAGTAGGTCAAGCTACCCTGAAACAAAAAGGGGGCTCTGTTTCTGCACCCCTCTCTCCCATCTCCACACACACACACACACACACACACACACACACACACACACACACACACACACACACACATATACGCCTACAACTCACATTAAAATCAATACTCCACCCAGATCATCACACACCTCTACTTGAAATATGAGGACTTGAGGCGGGCGGGGTTATGGCGGGTTATCAGCCAGCCGATACGTGAAGCGCCGCTCTCCAATGCAGAAAACAACATGACCCCTACAGGAATTCAACGTGGCTCTCACTCATTTAAAGCCCCCCTATCACTGGGTTATTTCTGAGCCAGAACTCAGACGCAACCAGTGGCGGCTGGTGCTAAAAAAAAATTGGGGGGGGGGGGGGGCTCAATGTACCTTGGCGCAGCACACCTGACAGCTGCTTTAATGTCCATACAGTCACCGAGTTATTAAGAAGGACGATGTAGCCATAGATTTTATCAGGGTTCGTAGACGGTGGATGATTGACAGTCGAGACGAGGCGTGGTGGTGGGTGTGAACATGATTGACAGCCACGAGAATTGTCCAATCACATCAGATCAAAAAACATTAAAACAATACCAATTCGCTGCCAATAAAAGTGGGAGTGTCTGGGGCCCCTGGAAAATCTGAAAAAGCCAATCAGACGGCAGCCTCAGGTCACCTGCTCGCCACAAGTCTGAGGGCTTACATAAGGTATGGTTTGGCCGGCGCCCCTCACCCAGGAAGTATATGTATTCAGACAGAAACCAACCGAATACCATTTGGAGCCAATATTTAATGGCTGCTGACAGACTGAAAAACACCTTTATTTCATCTCTTGATGTTTGAAGGGGGCGGCGCCCCAGCGCCCTGCACTGGCCAGCCGCCACCGCAAGCGAGCGGGCAACGCTGATATACGTAGATACGAAGTGAAACAATTCTGATAATGTTGAGAAATTAAATAACTGTCAAAGAAGCGATGGTCAGGGATTTGGCTCCCCTGCAAGTTAAATCTCGTAGGTTTCGGTGGGAAACATGCGAGGTTGTGCATGTTGGCAGGCAGTTACCGAAATGCAGCCCGTGTACGTGCAATATACCTTTATAGAGGTGATGTAAATCACATGCTCAGTTAAGAGAGTCTGGATCCAACCCTGTTTCAGTCCAGCGTAAACATGCACAGGGGTGTAACATAACTGTACTTAACGACGTACAATGCTAAACATCGACTCCTTTCCCTTTATGAGGGTTGTGCCCGCATGCATCTCTGCATCGGCTGAGTTGGACTTGGATCAGTGTCGGCGCCGCGTTAAGAATTCACCGGCAGTTGGTAGTTTGGCATGAGTTGTATCTTTTTCCATTGTTTTACTATTTATTTACCCCCCCCCCTTTGTCTCCCCAACTGTACCCGGCCAATTACCCTACTCTTGCAAGCCGCCCCCTCTGCCGATCCGGGGAGGGCTGCAGACTACCACATGCCTCCTCCCATACATGTGGAGTCGCCAGCCGCTTCTTTTCACCTGACTCTCACCGCGTTTACATGCACACTTAAGGCCATGTAAAATGGGACTACCGTCGTTGTCCCGGTATACAGGAACCGGGGGAGAATCGATTTATTGGCGGCAGTTTGTCCGACCCCCCTTTCAGCTGGTTGCTATCGGCCCCTTCTTCCGGTTGACCTGTTGAGCCACCTACCAAACGAGCGACCGACAAGTTGGCAAGCGGGTGAAAACCTGGACACCTTTACAGCGCTGTACATTTCATACGTACTCTACACTAGTGCTGATAGACCACTGCACTTCCGCGTTCGAACGTCAGAGCGGGGGGGGCGCTAGAGGGGGATAGAAGCCGGCAAGTTTGAACACGGTTTAAATGGCTAACTATGTCGCTACGTTGGCTTCTGCGGACAAGAGCCGACATTTGCGAAAAATTCGCAGTATCGGTGGCCAGTGTCCTTTCAGTCGAACAGGGGAATGGGTTAATAACCCCACTCGATGGCCAGATGTGTCTTATGGCGACATCTACAATTACATAGGAACTAGGCTACATTTTCAACAAATGTTTGCATTTTATTCAATTATGACTTTTTACTGGATTACACATGACCACATACAACGATGCATGATATACTACTCAATAAGGATGACAATGATAATGTGATAACACTGTTTGCATTTTAACTGGGTAAGGGAGACCGGGGTAGTTACCCCTTGTTTCTAGGAAAGAGAAACAAAATTGAGCATGTGACCAAATATTCAGGGGGGAGGAGGGGCCATTTTATGATTTTTAACGGATAAAAATACATAGGGGTTTGAAGAATGTGATGCCATTCAGACGGGTTTAGCTAACTGTGGAATTCCATATAGCCACCGGCTCGACCTGCGCCAGACCAAACTGGTCAGGATCCCAAAGTTGTCCATCCTTGTCTTTCCTCCTGATCGCCCGGAGCCATTACAATCGTTGTTCTCCCTCCTTCTGCCTTTTAGGCAGTACAAAAAAAACCAATATTTGGGTTGTTTGTCTTGTTAACAGTACAGTCCACCACACAGCAACTTTTGGGCATCGTCGCTACGGCTAGGCTGCGTATCTAATACAGTGCGGCTTGGGTTTTCTATCCCCCTCTCCTGGCGTCCTGTTGTCACGGTACCCGGAAGTGTTCCGGTGGTCTATACTGCTGATACCACGCTGTTCCACTTCCGGGTGAAAGAGCGCCGCGGGAGCTATGGATCATGCGCAGAACGCCCAGGCCAGTTCGGGGCCGACTGAAGCGTGTACACGCCGGACTGAATCGATCCCCAACCGCGTTATGTGGGGGCGTCGGTCCGACTGGGACGAATTCTATTTAGCAGGATTCCAGCCGGACTAACACGCTTACATGTATGTTAAAAGTCCACTTTTAGTCGGACTCACGCGATAACTCCACCTGTTTTAACGTCGTGTAAACGTGGACAGGGAGGAGTTTCGCCCAGGGGGACGTAGCGCGTGGGGAGGATCACGCTATTCCCCCCCTCCCCCTCAAATATGCACCCCGACCGACCAGAGGAGGCGCTATATATATAGGGAGAGATAGTGTTGGAAAAAGGCAGTTGTTTCCGTTTTTGAGTTTTTGGCCCCACGCGGCTTTAAAGCGGCGCAACTCTGCGCGGTCGAAGGACAGAAAAGGAGGCTCAAGGTCGAGCTGCTCGGTCACCCGGAGGCGCGGGAGCAAGGCTGCGTTCCCAGCCGTCTCCGTACGGCTTCAAACCGACGCCTCTGTTGTTTAAATCCCCAACTACTTTGCAACAAGGGGCCCCCCCACATCAGAGGCCCCCTTTGTTCTCCTATCCTCATTTTATCCCCCCCCCCCACCACCACCACCTCCCCCTCTGCAACACCTCTCGCCCTGTAGATACGCTCAACCCCCGCCGCCCCATTTTCATTCTGGGCATGCCTGTTTCTTTTTCCCCCCCCCGCCTCTCCATAGGTGTGTGAATAAGTGGCGGTCTATTGGCTGGGCGTGAGTAAGTGGAGGTCTGTGGGCCTCAAGTGTTGCGTGTGGGTAGGCATTCAGGAGGAGCAGCGGTTGGTGCGATGCACGTCGACGGTTAATGAAGTTCTCCTGCGCCTCATAGCCCTATTAAACTGCTGCCCCCTACCTCTGCCCACTTCACCCCCCACCCCTCGCCTCGTTTCTCCCGGAGGGAGTGAGCTGGCAGGGAGCGAGCCGGCTGCTATGGCAACAACAGGGAACCCTCCCTCTCCCACAGGTCTCCTTAGCAACTGGTAGCTTGGCATTGCAGTAATGAGCCCGCCGCTTTGTGTGATGTTGGTGTGTGTGTGATGTTGGTGTGTGTGTGATGTTGGTGTGTGTGTGTGTATATATATATATATATATATATATATATATATCGCCCTGTGATGGCTTGGCAGCCTGTCCAGGGTGTCTCCCTGCGTGCCGCCCAATGATTGCTCGAATAGGCTCCAGCATCCCTGAGACCCTGAGAGCAGGATAAGCCATTTGAATAATGGCGATATATATATATATATATATATATATATATATATATATATATAAATAATGCACTTGTGTGTGTTTATATGTGTTTGTGTGTGCTCCTGCATACATGTGCCCGCCTGAAAGCCACTTCGGAGTGAAAATATGCAAAGCTAAAGGGGAGGAATCGCTTAATGCCGCTTCAGAAATGAGCAGAGCCGCTTTTTTTAAGGGGACAGGAAATGCAACAAACCCATGCACGGGCCGGTGTCTTGTAATACTGACGGCCCGTTAAGAAAAGTTTCAGATTACGCGTGACTGTTCCATGTGAAAGTTGTGAGCGTTTGTGTTTAGCTGTTGTAATGCCACCAGGAGGCGGCATGCCGTGTGGCGGAAGAGCGGCGTTCATAGGCTCAACGTTGAGAAACTCCACCGGTGTCGGATCTTCGCCAGCTTCCACAGACAAGATGGTGGACATTGACTGGGAAGCCAGTCACTTTCCACCATCAGCGGGTATGAATCACCAGCAGTGAGCGTGAATTACCCCCCAAATTAGGTGAACTTGTGGAGAGGAACTTCGACCCGCTGTTGAGGAAAATATCCTGTGATGTAGACAGACCCTTATTTTTATCTTTGTGTGGAAAAGTGTTTTTGGATATGTTGGATGGGCCCTGTGTGATGGCCCGGCGGCCTGTCCGGGGCGTCTCCCCGCCTGCCGCCCAGTGGCTGCTGGGATAGGCTCCAGCATGCCCGCGACCCTGAGAGCAGGATAGGCGCTTCGGATGACGGATGGGTTTCAGATCAGAGCGCGCCGAACGCGGGCGTGCTGAGAGTGTCTGAATACTGAGCACTACAGAGCGAGATGAAATTCACCGATTATGCCGCTTGTTCAATATGTCATGTCGGCGACGACACCGGCTCCGTTTTTTCTTCGTCTTCTTCTTTTTTTTGCAGGTTATTCCCTTTTTATATATATATATATATACATAAATTTGTTAATTTAAGATGGGCTTATTTCTTAAATTATCTCAATTTGGTTATTTTAATTACATAACCTTGGCTTGGGGCGTCTGGGTGGCGTAGCGGTCTATTCCGTTGCCTACCAACACGAGGATCGCCGGTTCGAATCCCCGTGTTGCCTCCGGCTTGGTCGGGCGTCCCTACAGACACAGTTGGTCGTGTCTGCGGGTGGGAAGATGGCTGTGGTTACGTGTCCTGGTCACTGCACTAGCGCCTCCTCTGGGCGGTCAGGGCACCTGTTCGGAGGGGAGGGGGGACTAGGGGGGACCGGGGGGGGGGAATAGCGTGATCCTCCCACGCACTACGCCCCCCTGGTGAAACTCCTCCCTGTCAGGTGAAAAGAAGCGGCTGGCATGAACCAGTAGCTTATATCAAACCCATCTTCCCAACTATCCAGCTTCCTAACTATGTGGCTACCTGAGTTTCCATTCCCTTTGAAAAGAGGAAGCTGAAGATAAACTATACCAGTGGCGGCTGGTGCTAAAAATGTTGGGGGGGGGGGCGGCAGCACACCTGACAGCTGCTTTAATGTCCACACAGTCAGAGTTATTAAGAAGGACGATGTCGCCCATAGATTCTATCAGGGTTCGTAGACGCTGGATGACTGAGTCGAGACGAGGCGTGGTGGTGGGTGTGAACTTGATTGACAGCCACAAGAACTGTCCAATCACATTAGATCGAAAAACAGTTAAACTATACCGATTCGCTGCCAATAAAAGTGGGAGTGTCTGGGGCAGCACAGAACTGCGCCCCCTGGAGAAACCGATGAGAGAGCCGCCTCAGGTCACCTGCCCGCCACAAGTTGGGGGGCTTACATGAGGTGTGGTTCGGCCGGCGCCCCTCAGCCAGGAAGTATATCAAATACCATTTGGAAGCAATATCTAATGGCTGCTGACAACCTGGAAAACACTTTTATCTCATAACTATTTACATTATACAACTAAAAACGTATTTAAGTAGATTTTCATCTTCTGACGTTTGAAGGAGGCGGCGCCCCACAGCGCCCTGTACTGGCCAGCCGCCACTGGTCAAACTCCATCTCCCCAACTATCCATCTTCCTAACTATGTGGTTACCTGAGTTTCCATTTCCTTTGGGAAAAAAAGGAGAAAGGAAGCCAAAGATAGCCTACCCAGGGTAAATCCGGCTTTAATCTCTGTGTTTGCATGTCTCTTATGACAGCGTGCAGAGTTCACTGTTGTGTGACCGAGTTCCAGCCGCAATCACCGCGCCACCACCACCCCCACCCCCCCTTCCCCACTTCTTCTTCTGCGCAACCGCGGTCATTCTTCCCCGCACTGTGAAATCGAAGCAATTAAAGGGACAATCCGATGAATTTCGCACGCCGCGAGCACGGTCGCCTCCCGAGTTTCCTGCACGGCCGAAATTAAATTAAACGCCGAGAATTATGTTTATTAAAGTGTGATCAGAGGTGCGCGCTGACCTTTAGAAAGTGGGAAATGAGATTCTCGTTGTTATGAATGAGATTACGTGGAGGCAGAGAATGAAAAAGAAGAAGAAGAAAGAAAAGCAAGGGGAAGGCTTGGGCCCTGCATCGATTCCATCGTCGGACGCCTGGTTCTTTGCATGTGGCAGGGGGAGATTTCAATATAATCAAATCCACGCGGTGCCTGTTGGCCATTAAACGGGGCTGATGCACAAACATAAACGCGCACACGCAGGCACTTCGCACAAATACAAGGTCCACTTCCGCACGCCTCGACATGCGCGCGCACGTTGCGTCGACGCGAACACACACACACACACACACACACACACACACACACACACACACACAAACACACACCTCGCCCATCTTGTAAAACGAGCTGTAAAAGCCTATCCAGAAATGTGTTGCTCTTTAACAAAAGCATGGCAGGCCCAGTGGAAAATGTTACTTTGCTCCCAAGAGGAGGTGTAAAGTGAGCAGGCGGCCGCCCTCACAGGTGGCCCGGTCCAAACACCTGTTGTGTGAATCCTCGCCGGGAGAGCGCGAGCTCTGCCTTACGTCGCGCGGGAAAAACCACACCTACCTACCTACCCTCCGCGGTGGCACGTGCCCCTCCCTCGCCCCCCCCCACCCCCATCTCTTTCAGCGTGGGCGTCAGACGCGATACCCAGATTGTGTCCCCCCCCCCTCCCCTCGTGCCCACCGGAAACTCTGGGCTGCTCCGGGCGGATTTTCCGATCCCCTGTCCGGTTCTCAGATGCTCTCCTAATCTGTCAGCGTCTATTTTTACCCTCCGGAGCCGCGGCAGCCCGGCTGCGTCCCACACCCAGCCGCCTCAACGCCAACCCTTCCTTCGGCGCCAGGGCGGGCACGAGTGCAGATTTGTCAGCCCTTGGCTGCAATTAGTGCACAGTCAGGCAGGAATACCCCACCAACTCCATTCCACCCTTCTCCACAGCCGCTTCCTGATCTGAGGCCACCACACACACACACACACTCACTTTCCATTTTATGCCTTTTTAGTAACGGCGTTTGTTTGATGTGGAGGAATAATGGGGTGTAGAGGGGGGGTGGGGGTGCGGAGCACCTTTCGACGGTGCTCAAATGACTCCGCCGCGCAAACGCTTCCCCTATTCGTGCGCGGGAGCTGTCTGGCGAGGGAAGGCAACGGCCGGGAGCTGCGCAGATTCAGGCTGAGCCGTGAGCCTAAGCGACGGTGTCTCGTCCGTGAGACGATATCCCATCGGTGGACGGGCCGTGCGTTACCGAGGCTCCCTCGAACCGTACTCTGCGGCGACGCTACGAGGAGCCGAGAGTTCTCTGGCTTTCCGCTGGCTCCCCCCCCCCCCTCCCCTCAGCAGGAGCGCCAAGTCGCCGCCAGTCCTCGGAGGATCTGAACCGACACACCGAGATGGCTCCGCTTCCTAATCCAAAGGGTTTTATTTCTTACCCAGCGAGGCTGCCAACGTGCCGCGCATGCCAGCGCAGTCGTGACCGCTGCCGTGGAGGCGACGGCGGCATGTGGCGGAGATGTAACTGTTTCTCACCTCCCAATAAAAGAGACTCTCTCTTCTCCCTCCCCCCCTCCCCCCCATAATCTTTTCAATTTGATTGCGTTCCAAAAACAGGCCCGTCTGCCCATCTGTCTCTCTTAAAGAAGCCTCCTAAAGGGATTTTAATCATCTGACTCTGGGCTGCTCAGGCAAATAGTTACCTCCCTCCTTCTCTCTCTCTCTCCCTCACTCACTCCCGCTCCAGTTTTTCCCTCTTTCTTTTTTTTTTTTTACTCCCTCTCGTCACCGTCTCTCATTTTCTCTCTCTCACGCCCTCTCGTTCTCTCTTCTACCCCCGCCCCCCTGCACCATATACCATATCCTCTCAGTTCAGTTGTGCAATATCCTTGCCATTAGGCCCTTCAGCGCCTCTTCAAGTCCCCCTCGGAGACGGAGAACACACCTACCCCCCCACCCCCACCCCCCTATTAATCCACATGCCTCTAAATTCTTTATTTCCCTTCAAAGGGACAACGTAAGCCGTGACATCAATCACGGAAAGCGAATATTTAGCCGCCGCTAATTTCCACCAATAGCCTGGAGACAAGCTTAGCTGACAAAACTCATTCCTGCGCCGAACAAAACTGCTTGTGTTGAAACACCCCCCCCACCCACCCCACCCCGCCGCCGCCCGCCTCCCCCCGCCGTTCCCTCCTGCCTCCTGCACAGTCGAAAACAGCGTCACAATAAACACAGTTAGCGCTCACGCTACTCCCCGTTGATTTGGGCTTATCAAATGAGCGCGCGGCATAAAGGGCTACCCTCTGACAGTACATAATGGAGCCATTCTGCATGAAATGGCTTGGTAATACCAGTCAAGTGTGGCAAACGGCTTTGCCCGGTGCCACTACAAGAACAGCTGCTGTGCTCTGCGCCGGGCTAGCGAGCCGTGCCGGTTCACCCTTGAGGTTGTTTGAATCGGGTGAGTGGTTTCTTTCTGCTGGTTCCCAGAACCCGCTCTCCCGCTCTGTCTTTAGTTTCTCACCGAGTTCTGTCTGAATGAGTGCACATTCTCCACAAGATGGGCCCTATAAACTGTTTGACCTGTTTCCGTGCCCCTCTCTCTCCCTCTCTCTCTCCCTCCCCCTCTCTCGCTCTGTGTGTGCGCGGGAACCTTAAGTGGGTTGTAGTGGAGCTTGGGGGGGGGTGGAGGGGGAGGGGGTGGTGGTGGTGGTGGAGGCATTTTGAGGGCACCCCGTTGTGTGGGCTTGGAGAGTTCTCACACTGGGCCCCACGCTGTACCCCATAGATTCCCACCCCCCCTCCCCTCCTCCAATACCCCCCCCCCAGTCCAGCTGCCCCCATGCCAGCCCTGTCAAGCCATCCCAGACGGCTCACTGGGCCCCCCCGCAACAACCGCAACCTCCGTACCACACGAAACCCCCCACCTAATACGAAACGGCTCGACTGACGCCTCGGGAGTGGCGACCGAGGGGCGATTTGGGCATCGTTGTCAAGCGGGCACGCCTAAGTAGCGTGCTGGCAGACTCCCGCTAAGGCAACATCATGCGTGTTAGTTAGCAAGAGCGTGGGCATGTTAAAGGATAACTCTGTTGTTGTTGTTACAGCCTTGGCCCTACTTTCGTAGATTTTGCCATCGTGCACGTCAGCTATGACATCACTCTGCTCATCAGGATTCAACAAGTCCGATTCGCCCCAAGTATCTGAACCGCGCTGATGAAAGTACAAGAAGAAAAAGTCAAAAGTTTACGCCTGAAATGTCCGACATTATCGACCGTCGATCACTTTACTGAGCCGTTTCCGGGTTCAGCTTGCAGGAATGACCATCCATCCATCAATCCATCCATCCATTATCCAAACTGCTCATCCTGCTCTCAGGGTCGCGGGGGTGCTGGAGCCTATCCCAGCAGGCACTGGGCCTTTATTTAACGTAGACAGTGGTAACCGCTGATAAACTACCCTGCCAATGCAACGGAGACGTCGCAGATAACGGGAAATCAGGTCCACAGTCCAATTGAGTCACTAGGGTTGTTGTTGTCGTTGTTGTTGCTGCTGAAAAGAGGTTTAAGGCTCGTGTTCTTTTGCCCAAATTATCTAAAATGAAGCCAGTGAGTAAAATTCTGTTAAGACCGATATGCAGTTATAAAAAACCCCAAAACAAACCCCGAATGATCCTCTGAGCGTCATTATTGTGTATTGCATAATAAGCCGGACTTCCAGTGGCAGCTAATGATGGGGTGTGTTCCAAGCCTATTCATTGGTAGCCATTACATAACATTGATTCCAGGCACCGAGTCGTCTTCTTCTGCCCTTAAATTGAATTCCTTTGCGTTCAAGTGCATAAAGGGAGAGGGGCACGGCGGCGAGGTTGATCTGCGTGGCGAGAATGTGGAGGTTTCAAACGAATGTGCTCAAAAAAAGTTGATTATTGACCAAAAAAAAAAAAAAAAAGAAGAAGAAGAAAGAAACCTTTTCCTGTTTCTGACTGTTGAGCAAACTGGTCCCTATGCATCATGGGAGGTCACATGTGTATCTCTGGGGTTGACGCTGAATACCTCACTTCCTTCCTACCCTTTGTACAGCAGCTTTTCTCTCTCAACCCTTTTATCGTCGCTGCCACCTGTGTATCGGAGTGGGGTGGGGGGTGCAAACTTGTCAGATTTCGGGGGGGGGGGGGCCTAAGCTTTTAATCTGAGGACAAAGAGGGTTGTGACATGGCTTGGTAGGGATTGTCTAAAGATCTAAATCAGGTATCAGGATCGTAGGCCTTAATGAGTGTTGAACCCAAGCCGATTGTGTCTCTGCAACCACGGGGCACTTGCACGTACACCGCCGTGGTGGGTCTGGCGGGTCCGTACGCTAAGAACAGCCCTCATCCTCCTTCGTTTCACGACCAAATTGACCCTTTCAACCTGATTTAGGTCTGGGTGTAGGTCGACGGACGGGGCGCACGCAATAAGAGGGAGAGAAACTGACATAATTACTTTTGACGCCGTCTGGTCTTTTTCGGCGTTACGGTATCAGCCACTGCATCTTCCGTGGTTAGCCTAGCCACCGGCTCATTCATTATTTAGGCCCCGTTCCAGCATGCCCATTGTGTTAAGGAGGTATGATTTGAATAGGAAGTAGCTTTCTGGGCCTATGCTTGTGATGCGTGTGTTCCCCTCTGTCACTCTATGTTTCTGTGGGCCTCATTCGTCTGCCACCGCAAGCCGGGGGGCTGAAAGAGAATTTCCATTTTATGAATATTTAATGCATAATAAAATTTTCACTTATTCTATTCAATCCGCGGAGGTAAAAACGTGGTGAAGCCGCCCCTCTAGGACAGCACTCGGGAGTGAAGGTATTCCTTGGCTTAGTGAATGGAGGCGTTGAAAAATGTGATGGACAAGCCTACAATCATCTTATACACTAGGGCGGGCCATTTCAATATCATCAATTAAATACATTATTATCAATTATCATCTTTCAACGGTATCGCATCGGGGTGAAATTCAGATATTGTCATATTGAAACACAATTCTACTGTCTGAATTAACGGTAACGAGAATCGATCACCTAAAATGTCTCACAAAATGGGGTCTGAAATATGTGAGGGAGTAGTGTTTGAAAGGTAACTTTGGTTTGATGTTATATGTTGCCCAACAGTTCAATGTGATGAACCTCAGCTGGGTTCTTAAACATATTTTTACACATGTAAGCAGAAATCATGAAGAATACCGACATCGTGCAAAACGGTCCCCGTACTTCCCACATCTCAACCCCTCCTCTCGGGCTGTCCTGCATTTCCATTGGATCATAGCGTATCCGGACTGCCTACCGCGCCTGTGGTGACCTGGCAGAGCTCTGTGTGAGACACCCAGCTGGGAGTGCCCCCGAATCAACTCAGGATTAGCTCAGGATTGTCTGGGATTATTCGGGGATGGAGGGGGATTAGCAGTGACTGCCTGTTTCGGGGGCGTGAGGGCCAGAGGCTGGAAAAATTGCCCCTGACTCAGACTCGGTGTGCAGGCGGCTGGCAGAGTCACACCCACAACCCGAGCCACCTGCGACACCAGCTATTCTTAGAAATGAGGACCGACAGACACGTACACTGTCACAAACAGGATAACAGAGGGGGGGAAAAGCGTGGCGGTAAATAAAGCGACAGGAAGCCAGCAGCTAGCCACAACGATGCTAGGACTAGCCACCACCAGCAATCTCTCAAATCTCTCTAGCAGGTGGATTCATCAGATAAAGAGGGTTTGGGATGATGACAAATCCCTCCAAGTCGAACGGGGCTGCTCTTCCCTTGTACGGGGCTAAATCGAGATTTGAATCAGACAGGTCACATAGAGAGTTACATACAGTACGGCGTGAAGTGGTCCAGCTTTAGGATGGATGCCCCATTTACAGTTGGCGGTGGCGGCAGAGCCTGCGTGAAGGCTTACACGCCTCATGTACGAATTTTCGCCTCGATTATTGTGGATGATATGTCAGTCTTGAATAATATCTGAATTTACTGGAGCAAAAGAATTTCAGGCACACCCAGTATTGGTGGAGAAAATGCCATCTTTCTGCTTAAACTCAACCGTTGACTAGAATTGGCTTTTTCTACGGTACCCAGAATTCATTTTGATCGCTACGGTTCGTGATGCAAGCCCCACCGGCCCGTCCTGTCACTCCCGTTTCACGTAACTCCTCTTAAGAGCCGACTCGTATGAGTACAGTTGTACAGTAGACTGCACCAAGATAGCATGAAATACGTCTTCGTTCATCACATCCTCTGTGGTTACATCTCAGCTGGCCATTCCTGCCTTTTATTTATTTATTTTTCATCATTATCCGAACCGCTTATCCTGCTCTCAGGGTCGCGGGGATGCTGGCGCCTATCCCAGCAGTCATTGGGCGGCAGGCGGGGAGACACCCTGGACAGGCCGCCAGGCCATCGCAGGGCCCCAGGCCATGAAGAATGTGTATCATCAGTAACTGTTGCTGGTTGAAGACAGACTTCTGCCCGCTGTGCAACTGGGTTGAAAATTTACCCGCCGACAACGTCATTGACGGATAAATTCCCAAGTCAACCCATCCACGGTGGTGCTGAAATGGTGGTTTCCTATAGTAAGAAATTACTGAAAATGGAGAACATGGTGAAGTTTCCCTTTAAAAGGTGGAACGTGATGGACTTGGTAGAGAGGAGTTGGTGCTGTATGGTATAGATGGATGATCCAGCAAGGTGGGGAGCTAACATGGCGTGTCGAAAGAGAGAGAGAGGGGGAGAGAGAGACAGGGAGAGAGAGAGGCCGTCAGAAAGGAGGAGCAGGCATCCCCTGCGGACCGGCACAGGCGAGATGAAAGGCTGTTTAGAGCTGGAGCAGCAGCATCAAACACAACGCCTCTTCTTGCATACCCCCCCCCCCATCAGCAGCCCCCCCCCCCGACTCTCCCTCCATCTCACATTCCCCCTTCTCCCTCTCTCGACTCCCACCACAATATGATATAGTTCTGCTGTTGCACGTTTACCGCAGTTGCCATGGCTACCCAATGCCGGCGGTTGTCACAGCGAGACAACTCAAGGAGGCGTTCGCCGATCACCTGAAATCACTCCGCCCTCCTGTTTCAGCATCCTGCGCTGAAATTTGATTTATTTGTTTCCCCCCGCCATGCAATTCACTGTGAATACAAATAATCTGCCGGATAATGAAGATGGCTCGAGTGCGAGCGCCTCTCGCTCGGAAGCAAATCTATTGTGCTTGCGGTATACCTTGGTAGCCATGGGAGGCCCTTTTATGGTTTGATGGTTTCCTTCCAGAGCGTCAAAATGTCTGTCACAACAGAGAGCAGGAATTGCAAGGGCCTGCCTCGGTTGCACATCACGCATCTTCGGCAATCATCTCGCCCCAGAGACTGTAAACGAGAACAAAGGACTAAGAGCCACACACATCCTATGAGTTTCTGAATGGAGGGCTGGGAGCACCAGCTCGTGAAGGAGGCTGAATAACTTAATCAATGACTGTACAAGACGGCGGGGAAGGATGATGGGGAAAATATTGTATGACTGAAGATGTAGTAATAGAAAGAGCAAGTGGAAAATGACTGCCGCGTGTGGAGAAATGTGTGAAATGGAGAGCAGGACTCGCCGGAGATGAAATGCGAGCAATGGAGAGCGAGAGGGAATGTGTCGAAGAAAGGACGAGGGAGGTAAAGGGAGATAGGGCATGAAGGTAGGATGTGGAGGGGGATGAATACATCCATTAGCCTCTCTTGCTCCTGGCTCAGTCTTGCGATACCATCCCCCCACCCACCCCCCCACCCCACAGACACACACACACACACATGGCTGGGAGAGTGGGAAAGACACGGCCCTGGCACTAAGCCAGATTGGCACCGACTTCAAACATACGCCCAACCGCCAACTACCTTACATCCATCCGACTGAAAGGAAAAGTGGGGGAGGAGAGATGGAGTGGTGGAAAGGAAGTCGGAGGGATCCACAAACGGGGACGGCGTCAGATCCGAGTTTTACGCAGCCCTGGTCAACTGCCCACCGTCCCTTGGACGTCTTGGGGACCCTCACGTCTCTGTGGCTCTTCACACCGACGGTGAAGAGCTGAGGATTTACCTCCTCATCTTCTCACACCTGAGCAACGAGGAGTTGTTCACTGATTATTTATTAGTCTTATTTAGGGCTGGGAAATAATTCAATATTATCGTTTATCGTCTTTAAATGATACTGTCTCGGGACGAAATGTGGATATTGCCATATTATGATACACAATTTTGGTGAGACAAGCTTCACAATCCATCCATCCATCCATTATCCGCACCGCTTATCCTGCTGTCAGGGTTGCAGGGATGCTGGAGCCTATCCCAGCAGTCATTGGGCGGCAGGCGGGGGGAGACACACCCTGGACAGGCCGCCAGGCCATCACAGGGCTTGCGTTTGTGAAATGTTGTTGTTCTTCTGCAAAACACGATCGTTTTTGTCCAAAGCCGACAAAAATCGGTGCAGCTTTAAGCACTTTTGCTTTGCTTCTCAGCACAGAGACTGTTGTGTATTTAGCTGTGTTTGGACTCTGTGCTGCGGGTTTTGACTGTGATAAAAGTTGGGGTGGCATAATTTATTTTTTTTATTACTTGATGTGTCACGATAGCTGCTACCTTTCTTTGGGAATCCACTTCATATTCATCAAATGCAGATTTCGTTCATTTGAGATGTTTATTATGGAAAACAGCTGGCGTGTAGTGTGATACAGAGGCGGCAGCTCTGTGGGTGCTAAGGAGCTTTAGCACCCTCAACATTTTTGCCCCTGCCTCCAAAAAAAAAAAACTAAATAAAACTAGAAAATAATATTCTCAACCAAATCAAAAACACATTGTTGAATAGCTTAAGAGCTGGAAGGGAACTGGCGGTGTTATGAACCATCAAATAAAATGAAGCAAACACAAGATGCACGATTTTACCTGTCATTTTACCAAATATGCAAGTTTAACCAAAGCTGAACACTACTCTCCCTGTTTTGCCTAAAAATCTGATAAAGCCGGGCATCCAGGTAGCATGGCGATCTATTCCGTTGCCTACAAACATGGGGATCAGCCGGTTCAAATCCCCGTGTTACCTCCGGCTTGGTCCCCAGATAGCATCCAGATGTGGGCCACTTCAGGCAATGATGCGGCATTGATGGCCTTCTTCTGGCCCTGACAAAATGGATGTGAGCCTGAAGTGGCCCACATGTATAATAGCAAATATGGCCCAAATATGCCAAATCAAATGTGGGCCTTTTTTGGCAAAGATGCGGTGCTCTGGGCAACATGTGATCTGGATGTGACCCTGAAGTGGCCCGTGTGGTAAATGGTGAATATGGCCCAAATATCACAAAACTAATATGGGCCACCTTTGGCAAATATCTGGCACATGCAGCATTGCTACGGCTTGGTTCTGACCCAGATCTGGCAAACAGGAGCGGACCGCCCAAGTGCCATCATTCCATGCGGTATGTGGGGCCGGATGAAGTGTCGGGTGTGGGACGGGTCCGGGCCACAGCAATTTTTCTACCTGGGTCGGGCGTCCCTACAGACACAATTGGTCATGTCTGCGGGTGGGAAGCTGGATGTGGGTATATGTCCTGGTCACTGCACTAGCGCCTCCTCTGGTCGGTCAGGGAGCCTGTTCGGGGGGGGGGCTGGGGGGAATAGCGTTATCCTCCCACGTGCTACGTTCCCCTGGCGAAACTCCTCACTATCAGGTGAAAAGAAGCAGCTGGCAACCCCACATGTATCGGAGGAGGCATGTGGTAGTCTGCAGCCCTCCCCGGATCAGCAGAGGGGGTGGAATAGTGACCAGGATGGCTCGAAAAACAGGGTAATTGGCCAAGTGCAATTGGGGAGAAAAAGGGGGGGAAAACTGATAAAGCTCAGACTGCTGGCTTTCAATAATAGGAAAAACTATATGACATTATTTCATAGGCATGTTTATAAAAAACATTGAAAGAATTGGTCTGGAGTTTTGGTGTACAGAAGGGTCGTCGAGACATATAAAGCCCTGTTCTATTTTCATGACGGTAGTTGAGATTCTTTTGCAGAGGAGAAAATGAAAAAATGCAAACTATATGCCTTTTTCCATCTGTTCTTTTAGATGACCATTCACACTCATTTCTACAAATTGGCGCCAGTGATGCAATATACAAAAAACAATGTGATATATGAAATAATTTAATTTGATCTCCCCCCCTCTCTCTCTTGTTCTGTGTGTGTCTCTTGCTCTCTATTTCTCTGCAGAACTCCATCCGACACAATCTGTCCCTCCACACACGCTTCATCCGGGTGCAGAACGAGGGGACAGGAAAGAGCTCCTGGTGGATGTTGAATCCGGAGGGAGGGAAGATGGGGAAGGCACCCCGCCGCAGAGCAGTCTCTATGGACAACAGCACCAAGTACCTGAAGACTAAGGGCCGCATCAGGGGCAAGAGGGTGGGCCGTCCAGGGATAGGCGCTGGCTCCACCGTGGCAGGGCTACAGAGCTCGCCAGAGCGAGGCAGCCCTCCACGGAAGGTCCTCCCTGGTGCTGGAGGTGTAACTGGGACTGAAGGGGAGTTTGATGCCTGGACTGACCTCCACTCCAGAGCGAGCTCCTCGGCCTCCACATTGAGTGGGCGACTCTCACCCATCCTGGCGGAGGGCGAGCTAGAGGAACCAGAGGAGGGAGGGCTGTCCTGTTCTACCTCCCCCCACCTGTACCCTTCTCCCTCAAGTGAACGATCCCCAGCAATGGGGGCTGGAGGCCACTGTCCTCCCCTGGAGCAACTTCCCCAGCTGGCTAATCTGACGGGTGCGATCAGCCTGGATGAGAGGCTGATGGACGATGGTTACCACCACCATCACCAGTCGCAGCAGCAACAACATCAGCAGCATCCTCCTGTTGGACGGCACAAACATCAAGCCCCAGTTTACCACTATAACTCTGGGGTGAAAGGTCAAAGCGCCTATGGGGGAAATATCTATGGGTCAACGGGTATGGGGATGCTGCGGCATCACTCCCCCATGCAGACCATCCAGGAGAACAAGCCAGCTAATTTCTCTGGCACCATGCGGGCATACTCCAGCACCAACGCCCTGCAGAGTCTGTTAACCGGGGATCTTACTGGACAGCAATTCTGTGCCAAGGACATGATGCTGGGACAGGAGAGTGACAGCCACCCCATGATTGGCCCGACTAGCAATGGAGCAGGGTCCGGCCGTCACGGCCATCACACCACTGGCCACCACAATGGCCACAGCCACAGTGGACCTCATAGTCACAATACAGCCCACAGCCATAATGGAACTCACAGCCATGCCCCTAGTCACAACCACAACGGTGTCACAACCAACCACAACCACAGCTCACCTCACAGCCACAACCTGGGCCACAATTCTCACAACCTCAGCCAGAGCCATAACCACACCCACACAACACCCCATGGCCCTGCCCTGGCCCCGCGTGGCAACAGCACCCTTCTGCAGCCCTACAACCACAAAGCCCCTTACCTGTACAGCCCACCATCACACGCCCACCTCCCTGCCTCCACAACTCTCCCCCCCAACCCAGCCGGTATGCTGGGCATGCCCCAGGACTCCTGCCACCTGGCAACTGCCCCGCACCCACATCCCCGCCACAACCACTTCCCCAGCCCGCTACACCAGGGCATGACCAATGGACCATACCACCACAGCCAGGGGATGGGAGGAGGTGGCGGCAGTTACCATGGCTATCACCAGCCTTACCCCCATGAGAGACTGCCGGCCGACTTGGACATCGATATGTTCCATGGCAGCTTGGACTGTGACGTGGAGTCCATTCTCCTTCATGACATTATGGACTCAGGGGAGGAAGTGGACTTCAACTTTGACTGCTCCTTAGCACAGGGGGTAGGCATCGGGATGGGGATGGGTATGGGGGTAGGGATGGGGATGGGGATGGGGATGGGTGGATTGGCTGGCCCTCAGCAGACCCACAACAACCACAGCTGGGTTCCAGGCTGAGGTTTCAGACTCCTGCGTCCTGCCCTAAGAAAGACTTCATTACCCACAAAGCACTGTGCTTGACTGTGACATTCCTAGACCTGACACAGAGACTATAGGACCAACACTCAGCCATTCCTGTCTCCCTTTGTTGTCATGACAATTACCCCCTCATCCTCCTCTTTTGATCCTTTAACACCCCCCCCCAGAGATCTAGTTCATGTCACATTAGGTTTTTACTCCTATCAGCTATACTGTGATGACAATCTCTCTGCTGTGCTTGCCCAACATCGCTCCTCATCTCTAGCATGAGAACTGAACTCTCAATGCACTTTAATGCAAGTGGGTCACATCTTGCAGTACAAAGCGTTCGCAGAGCGGCTCAGGCAGAGCTTGGCGTGTTTTGTAAGGCTGTATTATTTGACGGGAACAAATGAAGGAATCGCAGGCTCCGTAGATAGAGTGTCAGATCTTGGCATTGAATTCTAATAGGGCTTCTATTCTCATATGCCTTCGCTGTCAGTAATGAGGGGGAAAAAATTTGTTTCGACAAAGATTCCTTGTTGCTTTGTGATTTGATCATTGTGCAGTTTGGATTTGGCGCGAGCTCAGAATCCGAGCAACTACCTGAGTCTCATATCTTCAACATAACTGGAGATTTAAAAAAAAAAAAAACATTCACAAAATGTAACAGACGATTGCTAATCCGAAACCACCTAAATTTGGAGATCATATTTTCATCTCATCTGACAAGTAATCTGACATTAGTGGTGTTATTTAAAGCTTTGCACACTTGGCAGCCATTGTTGCTGTACTTTCACTTTGCTAAGTGAGTAACTTTTTTGTCATTGCCGTTTTGCCATACATAATGAATATCATCCCACCTTAAATTGATTCTGTCCATACTGGCTTGCAAACAATTGGGTGAATTAAAATGGTGTATAACCTTGTCTAACCTGGCTTTGAGGTGCCAGAGTCTCTTTTTCTCCCTCTAGCTCTCCCTCTTTTTCCCTCCCCCTCTCTTCTGCCTGCCAGCGGAGACAAAGTGACCATTTCTCACACTGAGCCATTAATGTGGCTTGATTGAAATTCAGCGTCTTGCTTTTAATCCACAAAGTGATGCGGTGGCGACGCGCCTTTATTGAGAATCTAACACGTCGCCCTTCCATCTCTCACCTTCTCCCACCCCCTCTCACCCACTCGCCTCTCCAACTTAATGTGTCAAGACGGCGAGAAAAAGCTGTGATTAACGCCAAGTAAGCCTGCCCGCCGTGCCGCTCTGAGGAGACTCATGTCACCGCCCGCTTGGCGGTCCATGGAGGGCGCAGACAGAAAAGATGGGAGCTGAAGCGTAAACACAGGTCTGCTGGAACAATCAGCACTGCTCTTCTTCCTGTTTGGGCATGTGCCTCATAAAGGACAGGTACATCGTTTCAGAACCCGGGTCTCGTTTTTGCCATCGTGCATACCGGTTATGACATCATTTTACCCACTGGCTTCATTGTGCAGATCTTGGACATGTGAGCCGGACACCACTTTACAACAGCGTCTTACGGGGCATCACATATGTCTCAACAAATCCAAATTAACACAATTATCGAAAGCATGTATTTGGAAAGGCGGCACGGTGGTTAGTGCGGTCGGCAAACAGCAAGAAGGGCCTGGGTTCGAACCCCAGGGTAGTCCAACCTTGGGGGTCGTCCCGGGTCGTCCTCTGTGTGGAGTTTGCATGTTCTCCCAGTGTCTCTGTGGGTTTCCTCCGGGGGCTCCGGTTTCCTCCCACAGTCCAAAGACATGCAGGTCAGGTGGATCAGCCGTACTAAATTGTCCCTAGGTATGAACATGTCGGCCCTGTGATAGTCTGGTGGTGTACAGGGTGTCTCCCCGCCTGCCACCCAGTGACTGCTGGGCTAGGCTCCAGCACCCCATGACCTCGATTGGGTATAAGCAGCTTGGATAATGGATTGATGGACGTATTCAGAAGTGAAAGCAAAATTGCAAGGTAAAAGTAATTACCCCAAATGTCCAGTATTACCAATGGTCAGTCGCACTGCTGAGCTACTTCCTGGTCCAACTTGCAGGAATGACCAACCTATACTTATCGTAGGTAGCAGTGACCACTGATAAACTACCTGGTGAGCACAATTAAGAAGTCACTGACCCTGGTTACACTTGGTTTTAAAACGCCTGTTGGGCGATCGGCTCACAAGCGGACAGCGAGACACATCGCCATTTACACCCGTGTCTATCATGCGTCTCCAAATGTGTCCTGCTGACCACTTGTGATCAGATTTCGTTACTTCGAAGAAGAAGAAGAAGAAGAAGATTTCCTGTTACATCCTTGTCGGGGACGCATCAGGACGCATTAGCGTTTACACTACAGAAGACATGCGGTCAAACGCGTCCCAGACCACCTCGGCAAGTGGTTTGAGTAACCGGTTCACAAAACGTTTTGGTGGTCGTTTACACTTGTATTTAGCGCCGCCCACTTGTGATCCGATTGCAAAAAAAAAAAAACGCATTTTAAAACCAAGTGTAAACGGGGTCATAGATAATGAGCAATCACGTACACAATCCGAGGCACCGGGGACTTTTTTTTGGTGCTGTTTTTGCTAATTGACCGGTTTAATTGACAGGTCGTTTGGAAGCCCCATAAGACGCCATTTATAAAGCTGTCTCGCAGTGGCCCCGTGTCCACAATCTCCAAAACGGAGTTGGAAATGACATCATAACCCATACACACGACGATGAATTGCAGAAATAAAACCCAGGTTGTAAAAAAAGAAAAAAAGAAAACGGAATTATCCCCTCAACAGGCCGCAGATCCGTCTTCGCCGCCATCACATTCTGTTCCGTTAAACGTGCTTTTCAGCGCTCACGGCCTGATGACCATAAAGAGAGAGAGAGAGGGGGAGAGAGAGAGAGGGGGAGAGAGGGGAAGCGCAAAAAAATAAAAGAAAGAAGAGGGAGAGACGGAAAAAGTTGAATACGAGAGGAAAAACAATCAGCCAAACCGATTGGCCTTGATTCTCTGTCAAACGGAGAGTCTGCTCCGTCCCCGCTGCCATCTGCATCCACCCTTTTTGTGTCTCCGTTTCGTTGTCGTCTTCTCTCCTGTAGTTGTTGTTGTGTTATTGAGATGCTTCGGACCGACGAGAACAAGGTTGCGACGACCACGATAACGCGGAGGAGCGGGTTCTGTGGGTGGCGACCAGGCGGGGAAGCGCGGTGTGACCTTCCTAAAGGGCCCCGTCACCACCCCACCACCACCACCACCACCACCACCTACGCTCACGCTCCGCCCAGTTGTCTGTCTGTCTGTCAGTTTGTTTGTGTGTGTGTCTGGGGGGGGGGGGGGGGGGGCGGAGAAGCTACCACACTGTTATTTCTCGCTAGCCTTGGGAAAGGAAAAAAAAAGAAAAAGAAAAGAGGACATTCCTATTCTCTAGTTTGCTTCAAGGAGACTCGCCGCGGTTTTTTTTTTTGTCTGTACCAAAGTACCAAAGTACCAACAGACAAAAGAAAAAGCAGAGGGGGCGGAGGGAGGGGGTATTATTGTGTGTGTGTGTGTGTGTGTGTGTATGTACGGGTTGGGGGATATTGTTACAGCCAAAGGTCAAGCACGGCACAGACTATCAGACCCATTAATGAGGTAAATACCTTTATTTCAGGGCTTTTAGCCGCGCCGGTTACAGTTAATCTCCGTGTGGAAAATGTGAGGAATTTCCCGACGCGTCACGGGCCCCACAGAGCCGACGTGCTCGGGCCCACGCTGCACAGGTTTCGCAACGGCCTGCTGTCGAAAACAGAGCTCTATATGATATCTAATTTACTATATTTATTTATGAGAGAGAGACGCCGGTCTTCGTCGTCGCCCCCCCCCCCCCCCGGGTGCGGTAGTCCCGTGAGTCGAGTCCCGTCCCCCCCCCCCCCACCGCCAACACCACCACCACCACTTCCTCCTCTTTTCCTCTCCGTTTTTTTTAAGACGTCCCTCTCCCTCTGCCCTTTTACTGACCTTTTATTTTGTACAAAATCTATATATTGAGAATATTGTATAATAGTTTTTAAAAAGGCTCAAAAAAGAATATGAGTTTTGTTGTCTATTTCTTTTCTAAAAGAATGTATCTCATCATCTGGTGACTGTTAAATAAACGAAAATGGAAAAAAGGAAAGGACGTCTGACTCTCCGTCTCCCTGCTTGAGGATTTGTCTCTCGGTAGGAAAACGACGACGGCAGCAGCAGCAGCAGCCACCCGGAAACAACAGACTGACGTTTCCTTCATAATTCCCAGATTGGGGGGTGGGTTGCGTGTGCTTGTCGCCTCGCGCGACTGGCAAGTCGGACGAGTGTGTGAGTCGCATATGAATCGATTAATTTCTCATTTCCTGTTCGGGTTCATTTCTAGTCCAGCGCTTCCCTTCGCACCCACAGATGCCCCGTCCTTACCGGCGGTTGTGTTTAACCGGGGTAGCGAGTAGTTCTGTTCTCCGGCTGTTTTGTGTTGAACTACAACGCACCTGACTCGGTTTCTAAGACAACGAACAAAAAAGCTATTAAGACCTCTCACATAACAGGGAAAATACTTTGTGATAAAACATACAAATTAATAATATATATTTAAGCTCAGGCAGCACGGTGGCGCAGTGGTTAGCGCTGTCGCCTCACAGCAAACAAGGTTCTAGGTTCGAGCCCCGGGGTAGTCCAACCTTGGGGGTCGTCCCGGGTCGTCCTCTGTGTGCAGTTTGCATGTTCTCCCCGTGTCTCTGTGGGTTTCCTCCGGGGGCTCCGGTTTCCTCCCACAGTCCAAAGACATGCAGGTCAGGTGAATCGGCCGTACTAAATTGCCCCTAGGTATGAATGTGTGTGTGTGTGTGTGTGGGCCCTGTGTGATGGCCTGGTGGCCTGTCCGGGGTGTCTCCCCGCCCGCCACCCAATGACTGCTGGGATACGCCCCAGTATCCCCGCGACCCTGAGAGCAGGATAAGCGATGTGGACAAGGGATGGATGGATATTTAAGCTCAAGGAGTACATCTCCTTGAGGATGGATGGATGGACAGCTTTTTAGGAGGACCTTTTTTTTTTATAACTCCCCTTTAATAATTAATTAAAATAATAATAATAATAATAATGATAACTGACCTTTCTGTGTTTGCCCTGTGATGGCTTGGCGGCCTGTCCAGGGTGTCTTCCCGCCTGCTGCCCAGTGACTGCTGGGATAGGCTCCAGCATCCCCGCCACCCTGGGAGCAGGATAATGGATGGCTGGATGGATGGGAAGAACTGGTTTGAGCAGTCCAATTGATGGAGGAGGGGGGGGGACTCCAAATATGCTGAGGAGCATTAGCTGCATTGCAGACTGCATGAGAGAGGAAGAAGAGGTCGATGAGATCTTTTAGATGACTGTATGCAACTGTGTATCAGAGAGAGGGAGAGGGACAGAAACCGATAAACGAACAGGCAGACATCCAATCATACAGACACAGCCAGAATCCAAATTGGCAGTGATATGTGCACGAATGTGTGTGCATGCGTGTGTTGGTGTGAGTGGCTACGCATGGATTTCTTACGTGAAATCTCGTGGATTTCTTATGTGCTCACATGCATATGTGCATGTGCATGCATGTGTCCTGTGCACGTCCACACATGTCTGTGTGCGTGGCTGTGCAGAATGCCTTATTATGGCCCGTGAAGCTGTATAGGTTGGCCACAGCTGTCCCGAGTCCCATTGGAGGCGTTTTCACAGGAGGAGCGTGGAGCAGTACAGCACTGTGCTGGCAGGCCCCGGGAGAGCCTCCGCCTCTGCTCTCACCCAGACACACACACACACACACACACACGTACAATAAAGGCATTCAGCCCTCTTCTATAAATACCATACACTCACACAGGCGCACACACACACACACAAACAGCTCTCGCTGAGATGTACACTTTTAATTGTCCTCACTTGGCAAAGGCTCCTGGGGGGAGAGAATTGAGTATGGGAGGGAAAGGGGAGAGGCATAGGTGCGGGGGGAGGGGAGGCGCGGAGAGTATATTTATGGTAAAGGTTGTCACATAGGAAAGCAGAACGGTGGAAAAAAATCGTTTTTGCCATTGTGTGTTTTTTTTCTTTCTCATCCACTCCCGACGAAGCCGTGCAGTCAGACCGTCGTCACCCAGCGTATGTCTGTGTGCACTACGTGTGCACGTATGTCGGCTTTATGACAAGTTCCGTAATTTCACTCAGACCACAGACTGTGTGTGACTGAGTGGAAGCGAGACGGAGCGTCTGGCACAGGGCCCAAGTCTCGCTCTGAGAGCGAGAGAGAGAGAGAGTGTGTGGGGGGGGGGGGGCGCGAAAGGGAAGGAGACAGACGGTTCAGTCCAGGTGCTATGCCTCGGGGATGGTCTGCTCCTCTGTTCCTCATTATCGCAGAGAGAACAAGTGAGACACAGAGAGAGAGAGAGAGAGAGAGAGAGAGGGAGAGAGAGAGAGGGAGAGAGAGAGAGAGAGAGAACCTGCATTAAGGCATCATTATTCACCCACTCAGGCAGCTGGGAGCAGATTTTGCCTTACTTAACCTGGTGATAACATTATAGCAGCAGCCACCTATGGAGCTAAAGACACTCTCCGCCGCTCCCGTACAGGCCTGTCTCGGCAATCCCGTTGGGTTCAATCGTCCTCAAGTGCTAACAAGGAATCAGTGTTTTCCACTTTCTGGCCCAAGCCACAAAGCCAAACAGTCACTATTTTCCTCTGAAGTTGAATGATTCTGGTCGTCTACACGGGGAAGGTGGAGGTTGAGTGTTTGTTCTCCAATGAGGTTAGTTCTCGGGAACAGCGTGGGCCGGATTCATGGGTGTACATTACACACCGAGCTCAGGCAAGTTCCAACACTGCAGCTTGGGAAAATTATTTTATGACTATTACGGCTTACGTTACGATAAAGCAGCAACAGGTAACTTTCTTACTCAAGCATGTCATCATTAAATTCGTCTCGGGCACCGTTCACACCAGCTCCCTATAAAAACCTTGTTTTCTCTATCTGCCACCGGGTACGAAAACACCCGGGATCTAACAGATTGCTTTTCAGCACACATATAAGTAAACAATTTTTACTTTAGCTTGTTTGAATATGGCTCTGCTTCTTCCATGATAGTCTTTTGAGTAATAGCTTGTAAAAAAAAAAAAAAAACGTGTCATGTTGCAATGCTATGACAAAAAAAGAGGCCCTGTTGTCATTGTGACAGTTGACATAAATGACGTTGCTGAAATCCACAAAGTGCATTTCTGTCGAAATAATTTTGTCAGTATTGCCTCATTCTCCCATTGTCCACATGCTACATCTTCTCCCTCCTTTTCTGTAATGTGAAAAGGCCTTAACAAAGTGCTATGCTTCCTTAATAGGACGTATTTCCTAGTAAAACAGGATATTAGGGCAGGACAGATCACAGGAGGCGATGCGAATTGATACTTCAGGATTTGATTGGATGGTGCAAAACATGTTTCGATATCATTGGCCGGAATGTTGCTCGCTCGCACTCTCGGATTTGATGTAGCACTCACAAAAACTTGGCTCTGTTAGAGGAAGTTATGGTGATTGGTGTCAAGGAGAGAAATGTGGAAGTATAGATGGTGGTGGGTTTTGCAAAAAGGATGGAAATGGCTGTGGTGAATGCATATTTCAAGAAGAGGGAGGAACACAGGGTGACGTAGAAGAGTGGAGGAAGATGCACACAGGTGGACTATATCTTATGCAGGAGGTACAATCTGAAAGGGATTGGAGACTGCAAGGTGGTGACAGAGGAGAACATAGCTGGGCAGCATCAGATGGTGGCCTGTAGGATGACTTTGGAGACCAAGAAGAGGGAGATAGTGAAGGCAGAGCCAAGGATCAAACGGTAGAAGCTGAAGAAGGAAGACTGTTGTGTGGAGTTCAGGGAGGAGGTAAGACAGGCACTGGGTGGTAGTGAAGAGTTGCCGGATGGCTGGGCAACCACTGCAGAAATAGTGGGGGAGACAGCTAGGGAGGTACTTGGTGGGTCATCTGGACGGAGGAAGGAAGACAAGGAGACTTGGCGGTGGAATGAGGAAGCACAGGAAAGTATACAGAGGAAGAGGTTGGCAAAGAAGAAGTGGGATAGTCAGAGAGATGAAGAAAGTAGACAGGAGTACAAGGAGATGTGACATAAAGCAAAGAGAGAAGTGGTGAAGGCAAAGGAAAAAGCATATGGTGAGTTGTATGACAGGTTAGACACTAAGGAAGGAGAAAAGGACTTGTACCGATTGGCTAGATAGAGGGACTGAGCTGCAAAGGATGTGCAGCAGGTTAGGGTGATCAAGGATAAAGATGAAAATGTGCTGACAAGCAAGGGGAGTGTGGTGGAAGGTGGAAGGAGTACTTTGAGGGGCTGATGAATGAAGAAAATAAGAGAGAGAGAAGGTTGGATGATGTGGGGATAGTGAATCAGGAAGTGCAGTGGATTAGCAAGGAGGAAGTGAGGGCAGCTATGAAGAGGATGAAGAGTGGAAAGGCAGTCGGTCCAGATGACATACCTGTGGAGGCATGGAGATGTTTAGGAGTGATGGCAGTGGGGTTTTTAACTACATTGTTTAACACAATCTTGGAAAGTGAGAGGATGCCTGAGAGTGGAGAAGAAGCATACTGGTACCGATTCTCAAGAACAAGGGTGGTGTGCAGAACTGTAGCAACTACAGAGGTATAAAGTTGATCAGCCACAGCATGAAGATATGGGAAAGAGTTGTGGAAGCTAAGTTAAGAGGAGAGGTGACGATTAGTGAGCAGCATTATGGTTTCATGCCACAAAACAGCACTACAGATGTGATGTTTGCTTTGAGAATCGTGACGGAGAAGTATAGAGGAGGCCAGAAGGAGTTACATTGTGTCTTTGTAGATTTAGAGAAAGCTTATGACAGGGTGCCGAGAGAGGAGGTGTGGTATTGTATGAGGAAGTCGGGAGTAGCAGAGAAGTATGTAGGAGTGGTGCAGGACATGTATGAGGGCAGTGTGACAATGGTGAGGTGTGTAGTTGGAATGACAGATGGGTTCAAGGTGGAGGTGGGATTACATCAAGGATCGGCTCTTAGCCCTTTCTTGTTCGCAATGGTGATGGACAGGTTGACGGACAAGATCAGGCAGGAGTCTCCGTGGACTATAATGTTCGTGGATGACATTGTGATCTGTAATGAGAGTAGGGAGCAGGTTGTGGAGAGCCTGGAGAGGTGGAGGTATGCACTGGAGAGAGGAGGAATGAAAGTCAGTAAGAGCAAGACAGAATACCTATGCCTGAACGAGAGGGAGGACAGTGGAGGATGCAAGGAGTAGAGATGAAGGTGGATGAGTTTAAATACTTGGGGTCAGCTGTTCAAAGTAACTGGGAACGTGAAAGAGAGGTGAAGAAGAGAGTGCAGGCAGGGTGGAGTGGGTGGAGAAGAGTGTCAGGAGTGATTTGTGACAGAAGGGTACCAGCAAGAGTTAAAGGGAAGGTTTACAAGATGGTTGTGAGACCAGCTATGTTGTATGGCTTGGAGACAGTGGCACTGATGAAAAGACAGGAGGTGGAGCTGGAGGTGGCAGAGATGAAGATGATAAGATTTTCATTGGGAGTGATGAAGAAGGACAGGATTAGGAACGAGTATATTAGAGGGACAGCTCAGGTTGGACGGTTTGGAGACAAAGCAAGAGAGGCAAGATTGAGATGGTTTGGACATGTGTGGAGGAGAGATGCTGGGTATATTGGGAGAAGGATGCTGAATATGGAGCTGCCAGGGAAGAGAAAACGAGGAAGGCCAAAGAGGAGGTTTATGAATGTGGTGAGGGAGGACATGCAGGTGGCCGGTGTGACAGAGGAAGATGCAGAGGACAGGAAAGAAATGGAGACGGATGATCTGCTATGGCGACCCCTAACGAGAGCAGCCAAAAGGTAGTAGCAGTAGACGATGGGAGAAATAAGCTAATCTTCTCTCATCTTTAATTAGAAAATTCCCATGAGTCACAGAAATTAAGATTTATTTTTTGTGGTGTTCGGGAGGAAGAGGAGGTGGTGACATTTCCTTCATAACTATTGGTAACCATCCTCTGAACCTTAGGTCACAGGGCCCTGTTTAATACTCCAACGCCCATTAATTTGACACCTCGTACTGAGTCAAAGAAAGGCATGAATAAATATTAATATGAAAATATTAAATACTAAAATGTCCATCCACCCATCCATTATACCTTATCCTGCTCTCAGGGTCACGGGGATGCTGGAGCCTATCCCTGCTGGCATTGGGCGGCAGGTGGGGAGACACCCTGGACAGGCTGACAGGCCATCACAGCCCCCCCCCCCCTCCCCACACACACACACACACCTAGGGACAATGTAGTATGGCTGATTCACCTGACCTACATGTCTTTGGACTGTTGGAGGAAACCGGAGCCCCCGGAGGAAACCCACGCAGACACGGGGAGAACATGCAAACGCCACACAGAGGACGACCCGGGACGACCCCCAATGTTGGACTACCCTGGGACCTTCTTGCTGTGAGGCGACAATACTAAAATGGGAAAATAAAACGTACACTCTCACCCACTCTCTGAAAATTCATTCCGTGGGTTCTTTATGTTTTTATCTCAATAACCATTTCAAAATCTCATCTCGCAGCCGAAATGTTTATAAAAAAAAAACAGATCCCCTAATCCAGCCAAACCGCCATCTGACATTCAGGGCCACCAAGTTCTTCCTGATTAGAAAAACAAAAAAAAAAACTGTCCCGAGCAGGAAATCCTCCTCTGGTCTATTGCTTTCCTCCCTGTGTTGTTAAACCAATCACTGCACTTAATGACTCCACTCCCCCTTGTCCCGGTTTCACCCTGTTTAGGTGCCGGCAGACAAGACAGATCTAATCAGATCCTCTCTCTCCTCTCCTCCACCGCTGATCCACTCATCAGCCGCCAGGAGCGGAGGTGGTGAGCCGGGGGGGGGGGGGGGGGAGATGAATCTTAAGTGGTGATGACACAATTAGTCGAATTAAGGCTCCCGAGCCGTCCACCTCTTACCCACCCACCCCCCCGCCCCCCTTCTCTCGCTCTCTTTCCCCCTCCCCTCTCAGGCTCTCCACCTCATCTCTCTCCCTTCCTTTCCAACACGGGCATACACAAATCTCCACAAATCAGCCTTCCTCTCTCTCTCCCCCATCCTCCATCCTCCCCCCCCCCCCCACACGTGGCCTAATCTCACACACGGGGGAGCTCATCTCGGCATTGTGCTGATGTGCAGCAACTACTGTAGCTTAGCTAGCTAACGTACGACTGGTGCTGAACGCTAGGGGTTTGGGGGCGGGAGGTGGGGATTTGGCGGGGGTTTAATGGGGGTAGCTGAACACGGGCCCGATTGGCGTCTCTAATTACGGCTTGATACTAAAGAGTAATTAACGAGTTTGTGGCTGACGGCGGCGGCTTTGGTCTAACTCGATCGCAGGAGATATGAGCTGCGTGCGCCGAGGTTGTGCGATGCTCCGTGTGCACATGCAGCCAAACATACACAACTGTACACACCAGACAAAGACCACGTCCCTGAAAAACCATGCCTACACTGACATGAACGGGGGGGGGGGGGGGGGGTGTTATAAATGTTAAAGTATTATCAATTTACCTACCTTTTTTTTTTTGTATTGCCATCTTTTTCCTTTTGTTGCTCATTGTTGCTCAGAGAAAGAGTATGTGTAGTGTTTTCCATATATTTGCATACCTAATTTTTGGAATAAAAAAACTTTGAATAACCGTTTATTCACCTCGTGGACCCGCCACCTGTGGGGGTCGCTGGGGTAGGGTGCAACGCAGGCCGGGCGGCACGCAAAAAAGGCGGGGACCCGGGCATACCGACTTCCGGCATCGCAGACTGGTCCCGGGAGGAGCAACTGGGAGGGGACCCCCGGGGGTGGTAGACCCAGAACTCGCAGGAGGGACTACATGTCCATTCTGGCCCGAGAACGCCTTGGGATCCCCCTCAGGAGGAGCTGGAGGGCGTTGCTGGGGAGAAGGACGTCTGGAGTGCCCCACTTAGCTTGGTGCGACCCCGACCCCGGAGAAGCAGCTGATGACAGAGAGAGAGAGGAGAGAGAGAGAGAGAGAGAGAGAGAGAGAGAGAGGAGAGAGAGAGAGGGAGGGATGAGAATATTTGAATACAGTTTCAGATAAGAAAAAGAAAAACATACACACTCAATTTAAGACAGACAAGGACCCATATCATTTATGTATCGTAAGTGTATGTATGTCCTGTGACGGCCTGGCGGCCTGTCCAGGGTGTCTCCCCGCCTGCCGTCCAATGACTGCTGGGACAGGCTCCAGCATCCCCGCGACCCCGAGAGCAGGAATAAGCGGTTTGGACAGTGGATGGATGGATTGCATGGAAATGTACGTAAATACTGTATGTATACGGAGTGTGCAAAGTTTAAACCCTAAATCATGTTTTGTTCTTTTCGCTGTAAACATACCCAATACCCGGCAGAGTTTCAGAATCGGCCAAGGTAACAACCGCCTTCAGTGGAAAAAAACAAGTCATGCCGCTCTCTTCCAGTTGAAATTTTCCCATCCCGCTTTACTGCCGACCCCACCTCGACTGACGAGGAATCGGGAATCTATGTGTCATTTCACTTCATGCACTTGCGTACATGAAATGGAACGACATGCCGGTTCCCCAGCCCACAGTGGTGCAACACAAACACCGAAACACATCCAAAAACTACAAGAACACACATATCCAAACTAACACACATACCCAAACTAACACAGATATCCAAACTAAACAAAAAAATCACTGTCCAAGGGAACGAAGGCCAGCCAGGATGACTGTCGGAACCGCCGGCTGCATGGGCTAGCAGTTAGCTTAGCCCGCTCCGCTTCCGCGTCCTGTCAGACCGCCCTCGCCGCTTCCTCATCGGGCCGCGGCTCCAGGCAGGGGCCGGTGGTCCCCGGGCCCACCGGACGAAGCGGACCAAGCTCTCCCGGCCGGTCCAGCGCCAGCTCCCCCAGCCGGACGCCCTCGACACACCTCCCCGCACCCCTCACGACGACGTCGCGACACCGCAGTCAACGCCAGGTGAGGCCGCCGCCAGACCGCCCTCGGTGTTATCGGAACCGCCGGTCTGCATGGGCTAGCGGTTAGCTTAGCCTGCCCCGCCCTCCCAGCCGATCCAGCGCCAGCTCTCCCGGCCACCAAACCAGAGGTGTAAACACCGGGTCCAGAAAGTAGAAGTCCAAACCATGTATTTGCTCTACTCATGCACTACACCATCGGATTCTAGTCACCACCGCTCCTCAACTAGGCAGGGAAAACTAGGTAATGAAATTAGCTGGTTTAGTAACATGGTTGGAGCAAACATACGGTTTGGACATTTCTGGACCTGGTTTTTACGCCTCTGCACCAAACCAAGACAAAACCTAGACGCCGCAGACGTGGACAAAGACACCTGCGCGGGACGGCACTGGGTGAGACCGCCGCTAATGCGAATTCGCGCCGCCCTCTTCCCACACCGGAAGCGGCAGAGTAATAACGACGCTGAACAAAAACGACGAGGACGCCGTACTGGAGATTTTGAGGTAGTCTGATGTGGGGTGGGGGGTGGGGGGTGGGTGGGGGGCATTGCAGATTGTCAGAGGTGTAGCGCTATCTGCAGTTTTACAGCCTTTACATCCTTCTCCAACCCGCTCCCTCACCCCCCGTATCTGCTAGTGGTCGGAGACAAGGTGAAACACATGCATCACGCCGCCTCGCTTATCAACCCACTCCGTCATACGGACATGTTCACCCACACCCCGTAAGCACGCCGGCGTGGAGACTTATGAGGGAGACGGAGGGAAAGGCACTCCATCGGAGAGCCGCGCGGATCTGAAGTACTAAGCAGCGGGTTATGAAGCCAAGCAGGCGCGGATCAGCGGGGGCTCATTCATAAACCAGACAGCCTGGGAGGGAGGTCGGCTACGGGCCGGCCGCGCGGGGCTCCCGCAAGCTGTTATCGTCAGAACCGGGCGGGTGGTGATGGAACTCTGTGCGAATTTGTGCGCGTCGGCGCGGCTTGTGCGCGTTGGTGTGTGAGGGGGATTCGCCCATATTTTTCCCCGAATGTGAGACAGGGAGAGGGGACAGGCGAAGGGAAAAACAAATCTCGGGGGACAATTTGTGCGCCCCGCGACTCTGTGGTCGTCTGCGAGAGACGGAGGGAAGGGAAGCAGGGGTGTACGTATGTGAGGGAGAGGGGGGGGGACGGGGAGAGAGAGAGAGAGACAGAGCACGCCAAGGAGTGTCTCTAAAAGAGGGGCAGCTGTAGTGTAGTTAACGAGGCCTGCAGTCCAAAGCCCAGTGCATGAGCAATTGCTGTGTGTGTGTGTGTGTGTGTGTGTTTGTGTGTGTTTGAG
>NC_079219.1:3112228-3122228 GCF_029633865.1 Lampris incognitus | reverse complement strand
AGAAAAATGTTTCGCCAGCAAGAGGACATTTTTCCTTTCTAAGGGTTAGATCGAGGTGGGCCTGTGTTCGAAATAATTTTTTAACTTCCGGAAACCCGATATTCTGAAACATTCCCAACGAAATGAAGCTAACTTATCTTCTGTCGCGTGAGCAAGCCAGAGAGAAACGGGAGATAAAGGGCAAAACGACCCTCAACCGGCGGATCAAAGATGCAGAATTATGATCCCATACCCCCTACAGATGTACATACCCCTACAGATACCCTACAGATACCCCTACACGACCTGTCCTGTCTATGCTCAAATACATTATGACCCATGTGTTGTTGTTGTTGTTGTTGTTTTTTGTGATCTTTCTTTTTCAGATGTTGTTGCTGGTTTTGTTTTTATGCTTCTTTTCGATATTCCTTATCTTGATCTTCCTTATTTTGATATTCCTTATCTTGATCTTCCTTATTTTGATATTCCTTATCTTGATCTTCCTTATTTTGATATTCCTTATCTTGATCTTCCTTATTTTGATCTTCCTTATTTTGATATTCCTTATCTTGATCTTCCTTATTTTGATCTTCCTTATTTTGATATTCCTTATCTTGATCTTCCTTATTTTGATATTCCTTATCTTGATCTTCTTTATCTTGATCTTCCTTATTTTGATATTCCTTATCTTGATCTTCCTTATCTTGATCTTCCTTATTTTGATCTTCCTTATTTTGATATTCCTTATCTTGATCTTCTTCATTTTGATATTCCTTATCTTGATCTTCCTTATTTTGATCTTCCTTATCTTGCTCTTCCTTATCTTGCTCTTCCTTATCTTGATCTTCCTTATTTTGATATTCCTTATTTTGATCTTCCTTATTTTGATATTCCTTATTTTGATCTTCCTTATTTTGATCTTCCTTATCTTGATATTCCTTATTTTGATCTTCCTTATTTTGATATTCCTTATCTTGATCTTCCTTATTTTTATATTCCTTATTTTGATCTTCCTTATCTTGATCTTCCTTATCTTGCTCTTCCTTATCTTGATCTTCCTTATTTTGATCTTCCTTATTTTGATATTCCTTATCTTGATATTCCTTATCTTGATATTCCTTATCTTGATATTCCTTATCTTGATCTTCCTTATCTTGATCTTCCTTATTTTGATCTTCCTTATCTTGATCTTCCTTATTTTGATATTCCTTATCTTGATCTTCCTTTATTTTGATATTCCTTATCTTGGTCTTCCTTATCTTGCTGCACATATCTACACCTGTTAACCGTCTTGTCTGGTAAATGGACAAAATCTTTACGAAGAGTTAAAAACAAAAACCACCTCGGTCTCTGGCATCGTGTAAGGTGAACAACGATTGCAGAGGCAAGTGCCGCAGCGATCACCGTTGTACATGCGTAGCTGTCGCTCGAACGTTTCCCACAGCGACGAGTCAAACGGATGCGAGGCCCGTCCGTCGGCGGCTTGCAGCCTCGCGCCCTCGCAGACTCCGCTCGAACGTTTCCACAGCAACAACCAACACAGATACGTTACTTCCCCTGTAACAATAAGCATCTCCTTCCATAAGCTGCCGTGAGAAGGAATATTAACAAAAGCAAAGTGTAATGCCACATAGCGGTTATAATGTCCACGCTAGCTGACTTGCTAACTCGTGGATAGCGTTAAGTTAGCTCTTATGACGTCACTCGTAGGTAAACATACTGCCAATAGCAATCTTAGTTACTACACTAGACGGAGAAACCAACACAAAAACACACCGACTACATATTCTATTGTTCTCACATTGTTTTAAAAACCCACAATGCAGAGGTGAAAAGTATCTGTGGCATACCTCCTGCCACCGCTAGGGGCGC
The DNA here is from genome assembly GCF_029633865.1 of Lampris incognitus. Classification (NCBI taxonomy): domain Eukaryota; kingdom Metazoa; phylum Chordata; class Actinopteri; order Lampriformes; family Lampridae; genus Lampris; species Lampris incognitus. Next base: position 3,120,377 of record NC_079219.1, on the reverse strand, counting down.
TAATTTAGGAAACGCTCCTGTGGGTCGTATTAGAGGACAAGCGACCTATGTGGTCGTATGGACCGAGGTTGTTTTTTTTTTTTTAAAAACGTAATTTATAGTTTTTTTTCCCCCTTAACATTAACATACGCCATTATCTCAAGGTATACATATGTACAGAAAGATGAGGAATATCAAAAACAAAACAAAGCAAACAAATAACAACATCTGAAAGATGTTGAAGAAAGATCACAAAAATAAAATAAAAATAAGCATCACCTGCACCACGGTGTATGTGAGCCCAGACCGGACAGACCACCTGTGCGAGTATGAGTTCATAGTTCCAACTGTTCACATAGTTTATTAATGGGTCCCAGCTTTTGCAAAGCTCACGATGGAGCCGTTGTGGGTGCATCTGATTTTTTTCCAGCTTGATATTCTGCATCACATCTTCGGCCCGTCGGCTGAAGTTCATTTCACCCCGTATCTCCTTTTAAGGTTCTGCCGTTGCTTGCTCACTCCATACACAAGACTATTTAGCTTCATTTCATTGAGAATTTTCCTGGGAAGAATCCAGAATGAAACGAGGTGTAGTTCTACACAAATCCTCTTTAATTTTCTTGTGATATGCGTAATGAAACATGTGGTAGGCTGCCAATAATAAAAAAATACGTTCTGATTGACTCTATTGTCCATACTTCTACATATTCTCTGTGTCATGATGGCGGTTGAATATTGTCTTGGCCTACGTGATTCTTGTAACGTTTTAATACAGTAATTTGTTTTACCACATTCACAAACGAGGCTAAGTTCCTTTTGTTTATCTTAGCCGACAACTGGAAAAACTACGACGTAATGTCCGTACTGCAGTGAATTGTGGGTAATCAAATCAGTGAAGTCCCGTGAAGTCTGCACCCCAAGGCACTTTGTGGACTGGATGAATTGTGGAATTGGAAAGCCCTGAGCACTCACAGGCCTCCTGGGAACGCGTCTGCAAAGTCCACGAGCCTGCAAGTGCGGGAAAGTCCCGGATATTTGGGCCACAATCCCAATGTCCCCCTGAAGGCCTACGCCCTGAACCCTCACTAGACTTAACTGACGTCACCCAGTAAGAGCTCAAGTGTGAGAGGCTGCAAGGGCTCAAATAGGAAATGGGACAACTACCTTGCGATATATCACGTTACCTTGACGATGCCAAAACATCCATCCATCCATCCATTATCCCGAACCGCTTATCCTGCTCTCAGGGATGCGGGGATGCTGGAGCCTATCCCAGCAGGCTGCCAGGCCATCACACAGGGCCAACATACACGCACACACACACACACACACACACACACACATGCACAGACACACACACATGCACACACATACACCTAGGGGCAATTTAGTACGGCCGATTCACCTGACCTACATGTCTTTGGACTGTGGGAGGAAACTGGGAGCACCCGGAGGAAACCCACGCAGACACGGGCGAGAACATGCAAACTCCACACAGAGGACGACCCGGACGACCCCTAAGGTTGGACTACCCCGGGGGCTCGAACCCCAGGACCTTCTTGCTCTGAGGCGACCGCGGCTAAACCACTGAGCCACCGTGCCGTCGCGCCAAAACATGTTTCGTACTATTGTGGGTTTGGGTCTTTTCATTTTACAGCTTTTACTTTTTCGACGGCCAAGGCACTTAAGGGACCGACTGCCTGTTTTGGAAACGTCTTCCAGGCTCTGGCCTTACATCAACTTATTCGTTTCGTCAAAACAGCATCATTAAGTAAAAAATGAACAGAAATGGTTTGATGAATGAAGTAGGTGTGGAATACAGCATATGCTTGCATTCCTCTGATTTCAACTGTTTTTATGTACCATCTTAAATCCTCGTGTTTCTTTGTAACTTTAGGCATACCGGCGCACCCAATATGCCAGGCTAGTACCCATGTGACTTTCCACGCTTGTTAAGTTTACCGGGATTCACCTGGTAACCCCCCGTTGTTTAACGTCGCAACACTATGAACTGTGGGCAATTCCCTCGGGCTAGGTCTGCAGAAATGCGGACTTACGGAAAGTGTGCATAAAGGGCTCAGAATGTCTGCGGGAGAGCCCTCGTCCATGTGACGGTTTGACAGCGGGGATCCATAGGAGCCTCACGGATTTAGCGGGAACGCGCCTCAGAGTCCGTGAGTGTGGACGTTGGGAATGGGCCCCTGGACTTAACCCTATTTGTTCGTTCTTCACATACTTGTGGAACAACAGTATTGTTGGTCCCTAGTTCGTTGTTCCCGTTTCTCTCGTGTGTTGTGCCACATAGCTTACAGCTGATCTCGCCGTCGTTGCTTTTTCTTTGCCGTATGTTTCGGTGCATGCACTTCCCTCCACTGCCTGTCCTTGCAGTGTTTTGCTGTTCTCTTTCTGACAGCTCTGTGGCCCCTCTTCCACTCTCCTACCTCTGAGATAGTAAAACAGACTCGACTTCCGTAGTTTCTTCGGCATCGGGCACAGTGAGGGTCCATATACGGTAGAAACTCCTCCTTCCACACCTCTTCCATGCCTTTGCTAAGTTGCTGGAGTCCCAAGCAAGCACCGCTGGAGGTTCCAGTCCCTCCATCCCCGACGTCAGCTGTTTGTTTTCGTTCCGCCGTTGCGTTGGGTGGTTAGCCAGTTGACTCCTCAAAGCTAATTATAGGGTGACCAGATTTTCAAAATCGCAAGCCGGGGACCCCTAAAAAGTATACTGCACGTTCATATGCATGCGCTCACAAGCTTGTCTGTCTCGCCGGACATGACACATTGAAGGATTTTCATCCCCTCTCACCAAAAAAAAGACAGGCTACAGTAGCCGGGACTCAGGACACCCAGCTTGAAACCGGGACAATCCCGAACAAAACCGGGGACAATCCCGGACAATCTGGGGATGTCTGGACACCCTATAATTAGCTAGCTAGGCTGCACCACTACACTCGTCCGCATCAAACGGCAACTAAAACTGCTGCCACCGCTGCCACCACGTTTTGTTCTGTTCTGTTCTTCTTAAACTACACTGAATGGATGGTTTAAAGCGCTTGGAACTTGCTGACTTATGTTTTTATTCACTTAAACAGACTGCTTGTTACATACATCTCTAGCCAACTTACTCTTGTAGTATGTCGCACTCAAATTGGTCCCTGGAACAACAAACTAGGACCAACAATACCATTGTTTCAACTTCTGCCGCTGTATTGACTGCACACCGCTCACCGTGAGCAGTTTTGAGGAAAACCCTCTGGAGCGTAAACGCGCCGTGATCACAAAGACTTTGTTTTTCATCCCACCCCCCTTTCCTCCGCCCTTCGACTGCGGTGGTCCGGTAAAGGTATGAGGGACTATCGCTGTCTGATGTGACTGGACTACAAGTCCTCCAACCCATACGACCACACAGGTCGTTTGTCCTCTAATACGACCCACCGGAGCTTTTCCTAAATTAGCGCCCCCTACCGGTGGCAGGCGATATGCCACAGACACTTTTCGCCTCTGTGCATTGTGGGTTTTTATCTACTTATTGACAATCCTTTTTTACAAGACAGTCTGATTGGATGATGAGTTGTATGAACTAGTCTGTCTGAAGCGTTTAGAATGCAGGACAGAGTTTTCCAGGGGCCGCACAGCTTCACTTTTTTTACATGTTCAGTCGGAAAGTAAGCGTTTGCAGGCATCGTTGCCAACTCCTCTACAAGGAACGTGTCAGTTGGACTTGCGAGGATACGTCATCGACTCATTTGCATACTAATCTGCAACTGATGTTATATCAGATCACATCATTCTCGATCTATGCAGCACATTTTGCACAATAAAAAGTACCGCAGTATACTTAACATGTCGAAGTGCACAGATTAAAAGCAGATAAAAGAATTGAGAAATAAAAACAACAAAGCTAAAATGAAATGGCTGAATAATCTGAAAATTAAAAAAACGAATTCTGATTAAAACGGAGTGAAGAAAAAGAAATATATTGACATGACGGAACGCCTAATTGATCAACAGCAGGATTAAGAAAGTAAAGGGGTTTCTTTCCCCGTGGTAAACACGCAGATGAAGAGACTGTGTTCTGAGTAAACGCTTAAATGGTTTTGTTGAAGTGTCTGTTCTCACTTCCACAGGGGTGCAGCACAAAATTCTGGGCCCTATTCATAAGCAAGTCTCTGTCGGCCCCTTTCCTCTTTTGTCCTCTCACGCATCACTTTTCTGAGTTCTGGCATACTGTATATTATTTACTATCGCAGTACATTAATCTATTTTAACCTGACTTTACCCTGACCTTAACCTTTCGTTGGGAAAGACATGACTCTGACTTGTGCTCGTCACTCGCCGTCAGGGACTAGATGAGCTGCATTGAGAGATGCGCATGAGGGGCGGACTAAACCATTCTGCACCTTTTGTAAGGGGTGAGAGGGGGCCTCAGAGAGGGGTGAGAGGGGCCTCAGAGAGCCTCCACTATTTTCTTTAAGCCCCTCAACCCATGTATTGGGCCAGTTTTAACATAAGTTATGACACTAATTTGTTAGAAGTAAAAATTTGCAAACCAAAACAAACTTTTAAATCCACCCCCCCCCCACTACGATGCCGCTGACCTTCCAACAAAAGACTTGCAGAGTTTAGGACATGCAGGGGAAAGGACTACAGTGTCAGAAATGTGAGAGAGTGAATGACAAAATAATCTATATATTTTGTAGTAGACATCACACTGATAAAAAAAAAACAACCCCAAAAAAGCTGTTTATGTATTCATGAGAATCACATTCAATCCGGCATTTACGAGAAGGAAGGAGGGAGATGAAATTGACGCCAGTTTGCTCAGTTCTTAACAAACCGGCTTACATATTTAAAAGAAACCAGTCCAGATGCTTAAGCGAGCTGTTAAATCTGGCATTTCATTTTTTATTTTCTTAATGTTTTCCAATACTGCAGCTTTTTTAGAAACCAACACTGGCTATGGATCAGTTACTCTTCCCACAGCCTGGGCCAAGGCCCTTCTCGTGAGACAGGCCCGTATGTGCACCATGGGATGGCAGCAGGAGACTCACGGCATCCCCAATCGAAATAACACGGGTGGGAAGACGAGATGTGAAAGTGTTGTTGTTGCTTGTTGAGTCGCCAAAGAGGTCTGAAAAGTCCCAAAATCTACCGACAAAAGCTGCATCTGGGGTGAACAATGTAATAACCGAGCCTGTCAGAGGACTCTCTGGAGCGGCTAGAAAACCTACCCCGGTTCCTATCGGAGGACATTCACTTCAACACATCAGGAAATTACTTCTTAGATGCCCCGCATTTTGGACCGAGGAGATACTGCTCAGAATACACAGTAGATGTCCACTCACAGCATCGTACACTCAGCCACTTTCAGTTATACTCTTAATAAACTGTCGATTGGTTGAAGATGCATGTCTTCATTATTATTTATTTATCCCCCCCCTCCCCCCACCCCCCCCCACCCCTGTTTTTCTCTCCCCAATTTTTATCCGGCCAATTACCCAACTCTTCCAGGCCATCCCAGTCAAAGTCAATTTTATTTGTATTGCCCAATATCACAAATTACAATTTTTCCTCAAGGGGCTCCCTGTCGCCTGCTGCCACACCCCCTCCGCCCGATCCGGGGAGGGCTGCCGACTACCAACGTCTCCTCCGATACACGTGGAGTCGCCAGCCGCTCCTTTTCGCCTGACAGTGAGGAGTTTCGCCAGGGGGACGTAGCGCGCGGGGAGGATCACGCTGTTCCCCCCCAGTTCCCCCCTCCCCCCCCGAACAGGCACCCCGACTGACCAGAGAAGGGCGCCAGTGCAGCGACCAGGACACAGACCCACATCCGGCTTCCCACCCGCAGACACGGCCAACTGTGTCTGTAGGGACGCCCATCCAAGCCGGAGGTAACGCGGGGATTCGAACCGGGCGAGCCCCATGTTGGTAGGCAATGGAATAGACCGCCACGCTACCCGGACCGCCCCATGTCTTAATTTCTTATTGAAGCTATCAAAAAAAGAATATCCTTTGTTGTTTACATTTGGTAAAATAAAAGTGACGTGATTTATTATAATGATCTTGTCAAAATTATCCATCATGTCATCCATCAAAAATATCCAGAAATACATACTGATATTGAAATACCTATTAAAAATACATATGGCTTTATACTGAAATACATGCACGAAATTACCGTCCATTTATTTAGAGGTCATTGGTTTAAACAATTGTCTCGCCGTGTGCCAATATGCCTTTTTGCAGATTATGAAAGACAATAAGGGAGATTGGATGGCTCTCAGCCAAAAAAATACATAGTCAAATCCATCTCTCACATCCAAATTCCATAAAACAATGAAGTGTGATCACTTGGACTTGTCTCTTGTGGCCTTTTAACTCCATCAAAACTCTGAAGACTTCTTCTGAACGGGCAAAGAGGAATAAATTTTAATAATAATGTGTCATAAAACAATCACACTTAAAATCCCCATGAAACGACCTCACGTGACTTTCCACTTCCTGTAATACAGAATATCTTAAATGGTGACATCATCCTGCACTACTACTCCCTACTACTTTTGGCTGCTCCCGTTAGGGGGCGCCACAGCGGATCATCCGGTCTCCGTCTCTTCCTGTCCTCTGCATCTTCCTCTGTCACACCAGCCACCTGCATGTCCTCCCTCGCCACATCCATAAACCTCCTTTTTGGCCTTCCTCTTCTCCTCTTCCCTGGCAGCTCCATATTCAGCATCCTTCTCCCCAATATACCCAGCATCTCTCCTCCACACATGTCCAAACCATCTCAATCTTGCCTCTCTTGCTTTGTCTCCATCATCATCATCATCGTCATCATCACTGTCTCCACATAATCCTGCACTAGTTGGCGTAATTTACAGTTTCAACCAATAAAATCTTCACAAATCTTTGCACCTCTCTCGTCCACCTATCCCTTTTCTTTCCCCAAACTGTAATCTTATTGGTTTACACTTATGAATGATCCCGCCCCTGCACTATGTCCGCCCGCCCCAGCATCCTGTTTCAACAGGAAATACGTAAGAAATGCATAAGAGTGCCATTTCATGGGATCTTGATCAGGGAAAAAGCAAAATAGTGTGTTGTGTTATTGCCCATCACAAAACACATGCAGCAACAAAAGTGCTGTCCAAACATACAAGTTATGCTCCTGAACGGAAAACTGGCAAGGTGATTTTATATAAATGGCCTTTGGCACTTAAATCTAACAGACTATATTGGCAAATCATTGTGAGGATGAATAGATAAGGCATGCTGCTTACCAATGGTTTAAAAGGAATAAAAAAGCTTTAACTAAATATCTGCTAAAGCTGGGACGTGTTATGAAGCGGTTTTACTAGACCAGCGTTTCCCAACCCAGTCCTCAAGGACCCCCCTATCCTGCAGATTTTCATTGTAACCCTACACAGGTAGCCCTGCTTATACTTACTCAACCAATCATCTCACAGCACTTAATTATGCAAGATGTGCAACATCTGACATAATTCATTGCTGATTGGTTGAATAAGTACAAACAGGTACCTATTCAGGGTTGCAAAAGAAAATCTGCAGGATAGGGGTCCTTGAGGGACTGGGTTGGGCAACCACTGTACTAGACTGAACCATTAAGTGAAGTTATATACTGTACATTGCCCCGATCAGCCAAAACATTAAAACCACCTGCCTAATATTGTGTCGGTCCCCCTCGTGCCGCCAAGCCAGCTCTGACCCATCAAGGCATGGACTCCACAAGACGTTACCAGCAGATCCTTCAAGTCCTGTAAGATGCGAGGTGAGGGCCTCCAGGGCTCGGACGTGTTTTTCCAGCCCATCCCACAGATGCTGGATTGGATTGAGATCTGGGGGATTTGGAGGCCAAGGCAACACCTTGATCTCTTTGTCTCGTTGCTCAGCCCATTCCTGAACCAAGTGTTTCAGTGCTGCTATATAACCAATCTGAAATCGACTTGGCTGGTTCCTTTTCCGGAAACGGAAACCATTCGGCGATGACCACGGGCTTCGGTTTATAAATGGTCACTCAGGGCCTTGCTTAGCACGTCATAGGTTTGTGTGCCAGGCTTATCAGGACTCACCAAATTTTTCACAAGTCGGTAGGCATCCCCTCTGATCACTGACAGGTGAACACTGACCTTTGTCCCGTCATCCACAGTTC
>NC_079219.1:3075387-3112028 GCF_029633865.1 Lampris incognitus | reverse complement strand
GATTACCATGGACGGGGAATTAGGGAGAGAGGGAAAGGTTGGTAAGGCTAAGTGTGAATTTGTGTATCTGTGTGTGTGTAGTGTGCAGTGTGTGTTCTTGTACATCTGTATTTGTTAGGACCAATTCGAGTTTTTTACCATCAGCGTGAGTAGAATTTCTTCAAAGGGAGGACATTTTGGCCGGTCCTCATTTCTTTAAGGGTTTATTTCTGGGTTAAGATTTGGGTTTAGGGTTAAGATTAGAATTAGGAATAAGTTAAGGTTATGGTAAGGGTTAAAGTTAGGCATGTAGTCAATAGTCAATAAGGGGTCCTCAATAACATAGTAGTACGTGTGTGTGTGTGTGTCACACATTGTTGCTAATGTTGAGTGTTTTAGGCCTTAAATACTCCTTGCGATATTCACTTCAGGAGAACTATGACAAATGTATTTCTGACTTGTTTGTGACACCTCTAGTAATTGCCCCAGTTTTCCTGTGTTGAATTATGTTTTTCCCCCTTAATTATGAACTTTCACAAAAACTTTGAGCATATCTCTAATTATTTCTAATCATGCTCATTGTGATTTCAAAGTAATTTCATAAATAAAATGAAATGCAATGCAGTATTAGGTTGATTATGACCGGAAAAGCCCAAACTGTACCTCAAAATCAGCAGTCAACACTTTGAGCTGGATTCTGGCCTCTATTAGTTTTCCAACACCTATTTGCAAATATCCCACACCTGTGGCAAGGAAATTTTTGTACATCATATTGTATTCCAGAAAAAAAGCCAGTGGCTTTCCTCTATTTCTCTGCAAAACAGTTGCTGAATCTCTCTATGAGGGTAATGAACTAGCCAGCTAGTTCGTTACCCTCCAGCTAGCTAGTTCATTACCCTACCCTACTACCCTCATAGGTAGGGTAATGAGCTAGCTAGCTAGTTCTAGTTAATGAACTATACCTAACATAACATAGTCAAGCTAGCGTGGCTCTCATAACATAGTAACGTAACACATATGAACTAACAGCTTCTATCAACATGAATATGCGGCAGCTAAAATTCAATTCATGCATTATAAGGAACAAAAGACTTTTTTTGATTTTATTTGCGTCCAAAAAGGTATGAATTTACTTATAGATGGTTAGCTATTCCACTCTGGTTGATGCGTGATTGTTGTTGCTGTGGTTGACTATGCCAAACTTCTAGGCATTTGTGTTGCGTGGTTGATTTTGTGTCAAGGCTATAGTATAGATTTGCAACAGAGGTTATTGAAGTTCAAGTTTATATAAAAGTCAATTGATATTGATAATTCTAGGTTGGGTTTTTTTTTTACAACATAGGCTTTATTTTCGTAGTTTTGTGCTGTAAATGGAGAGGTCCCTGAATGTGTCATGACACCGATGAAGCCGTTGTTAAAGCTGAGCCCAGCAGTGGTCCCATATCCAAAATCTCAATAATGAAGCTGGTATAATTAAGCAACAGCGCATGACAGGCCGTGATATATTGCGATATAGTCACAATATATCATGGCCTGGAGTGAGCTATTGCTTTTATAAAACAGTTATCAAGTATGGCAACATGAAAGACTGCTTTTATTAACATGTTCATAAAGCATTCATAATGCATTGTTCTTACAAAGAAATAGGCCCTCCTGGCTGCCTGCACATAGTGCAAGGCAGTTGCTATGCAACGTACTAGCTTATTTTAGTTATCTTGTTTTTATCACAGATTGATTTCATTTGGGTATTTATTAATATTAATATGTATATTGCCATTTATTGGGCAACCACTGAAAAACTGTCCAACGTCAGTAGGATGACTTCGAAAACTGCTTGTAGGCTTGCATTTTTTTGTTAGGTGGAGGTGTGTTGCCCAATGACTGCTGGGATAGGCTCCAGTATTCCCATGATCCTGAGTAGGATAAGCGGTTAGGATAATGGATGGATGGAAGTGTGTCACTTGGTGTGGCGAGGATGTTGTTCCACTTTCTCCGGTCACAGAGTTTCGGTCGCTAATAGCTCTGGAGAGAGGTTTTGCACTTGTGGCCACTTATGGCCATAATCTCTCTCATGTCAAGACCCGCATGAGGTAGTTTCTGAATCGTGGTGCAGCGGAGGCACTGGTTAATGTATTTCTTCTGTGTTCCTGCTTGCTTACATATTCTGGGCAACATTGCCGCAAGATGATTGATGCCCATTAGCTCTCGAGTATACCTCTAACACACAGCAAATGACACTTTTTACATTTAGGCTGTAGCTTAGCTCATTAACAGCCAGGATAGCGGATAGACTACCCTACCGTTATATATCATTTTTAATAACTCTATGGTACCCTAACCTTAGCCAAAAGAATATGGGTGGCATGGTGGCCCAGTGGTTAGCACTGTTGCCTCACAGCAAGAAGGTCCTGGGTTCAAACCCCAGGCCGTCCCAGGTCCTTTCTGGGTGGAGTTTGCATGTTCTCCCTGTGTCTGCATGGGTTTCCTCCAGGTGCTCCGGATTCCTCCCACCATCAAAAAGACATGCATGTTAGAGTTAATACTCCGGAAAGAAGAACTGGAGTTGGTCCCCGAGTGCTGCAGCTGCCCACTGCCCCTATACAATAGGATGGGTTAAATGCAGAAGACAAATTCGTTGTAACAATACAATGAAAAAGTGGCTTTCTTCTTTCTTTCTTCTTCTTCTTCTTCTTCACTAGGCCTACATACCAAACATCACTGACACCGCAGATCACTTTTCTTTTTGGATGAAGACAGAAGGCTGGTGCATCGAAGGGTTGGTGGGAGAGATATTTCTCAGTAGATGAAACGGGGCAGAGAGGATTGTCAGACTGTTCATACACGAATCCCCTTGTGCTCTCTTTATTTTTCTCCTGTGGGTCATTGTGATTCTTTGTATGCTCGTTGAAGGCCAGTGTCGCATACGTAAACCCACTTCCATCTCTATTGATGGTGAATGATGTGGTTTTACGCTGCCGACTCCACTCATTTTCCCTTGCGCCCGAAGTGTAGTTGAACGTCAAACCACACTCGGTTTACTAGCCCCTCTGGAGTGTCGGGATCCAGCACCTTCTTCATCGCTTTGAAGTCGTCTTCGGATATTGACGCATGATGAACTGTTGAGTCCTTTCTTTCTAAGGGTTTTCACAATGCTGATGAACGCATTGTTGCATGTTGTTAGCTCCGTGTCTCTGAGAAGACACCAGGACCGACCAAGCGGTGGGTCATTAATGTATTGGTTAAGCCCAGCACGGGGCCCAACATAGCTGCTCGGGTCACTGAGCTCGCCTTTACCGTTTCTGACATCCATCCATCCATCCATTAACCGAACCGCTTATCCTGCTCTCAGGGTCGCGGGGATGCTGGAGCCTATCCCTGCAGTCACTGGGCAGCAGACGGGGAGACACCCTGGACAGGCCGCCAGGCCATCACACAGGGCCCACACACACATTCACACCCTTTCTGACAGTGGCGTAGAAATATCATGAAATTTAACTGACCCGCTCCTTTGACACTGTCTTAAAGCTTCAGTAGGTAACATGAACATTCCAATCCAAATCCCGCTGCCTCGTATCACCCCGCTGAGCCCCTCCCCACCAAATGATCTCCGCGTCGCTCTTCAGCCCCTTACACTCATATACAACCAGGAAATGTCAAAGTGAGCCTCCTGAAACTTGTATCGTAGTTGATAGTCTATCCATATAAAAAAATAAATAAAAATTTTCCAGTGAATCTCTTAGTTATAAGAATATTGTGCACGTGAAGCAGCCATTTTGAGCTGGACTTGCTGATTTTTAGGGTTAGGGTTACAACCACAGACAACTGGCAGGGCAGGCGGACGTGAATTGATCATGTATATGCACGTTTGTAATTGTAGACCAGCCAATAGGAACACCCTCTCTTTGAAATGACCTGTGATTGGCTAAAATCTTCCGTGCCGGACTAGTTTTTTAAAGCCTGAATACAGAGCCAAGAGGAGGTGCAGAAGTCTGGTTTTCTCTCTGAAAACTTGAATTACAATATGCTGAAAGGTTATTATGGAATTTTTGCCCAATGATGAAAAAAAAAAAAACCCAACAAAAAAAAACTGCCTACCCCGGCTTTAAGGTGTAACGCTAAACCGTTATACTTACACCGGTCTTCAAAGCATTTGACAGCCCATCGTTCCCAGCACGTCCCCTAAAGGTCATCTCCAAACGTCCGGTAAATGTCATTGTGTAGGGTTTTCATTACGTCATGGCGACGTTATTGCGGGACGTCCCGAGGACATTACAGGGACGTTAGGGAAAAGTGTTCCAGACGTCCCTGGGACGTCATTGCGGGAAGTTTGACAGACGATTGGGAAAAGTAATAATAATAATAGTATTAATATTACTATATATATACACACACATTATTGTTATATTATATTATTAATATATATTATTAAATTTGTGTGTGTGTGTGTGTGTGCACAAAAGTACATAAACGTCCTAGGAAAGTCCCATTAACATCCCCTTTATAACATTATGACGTTCTCAATACGTTTTGAGGGATGAAATGAGAACGTTAATCCGGGGACCAAATGGAAACGTTCCCCGGGCGTTACATTCACGTCACACACAGATCGTCTCACCACGACCAAACAACAACTTGTTGCGGACGTCAATAACGTCCCGGTACCGTCTCTCACAGAATGTTGTGGTGGGTGACCAGTGGGGGGCGTTATAAATGTCCTGTAAACGTCCCGCGGATGTCCCCACCCAGCTGGGTTGTTCATTTCGCCCCCCGTTCGTCGACCTCCTTTTTACGTCTCTCTGCATTTCGTCTTTTAGGTGCAGCAGGGTATTTTCTTTCCCCGGACACATGCACTGGACAAGCCACTCGTCAACAGTTAGGCCACCACAGAGGTCTAAGTTGATCTTAAATGTTTTCGTTCTGTAGCAGTTTGCTAGCATGCTAACTAGCTTGTTAAGCTAACTTTTTCCCCTCCTCACACGCAGAGTGATACTGAATTGTATACTGAATCGCTGTTGTATATGGCTATTATGCCACGGCTAACAACCAATCAGATTGCCTGCAAGCGTTATTGTAGTTATCAGGAAGAGAAAAACATTCTGAAACGCAAAAATATTTGTCTGAGTTTCTAGAACGTAGTGTTTAATAGAAATTATGTGATAAGAAAAGACGTAACAAGAATAGACATTTCTTATTTCATGTGACCTTTAGCCCTGTAATGGCCTGGCGGCTTGTCCAGGGTGTCTCCCCGCCTGCCACCCAAATGACCGCTGGGATAGTCACCGGCATCCCCGCGACCCTGAGAGCAGGATAAGCGGTTCGGATTATGAATGAATGAATGAATGAATTGTTGTTGTATACGGTTATTACATCACGCCTAACAACCAGTCAGATTGCTTGATTTGAGCTATCCATTTTATGATAAACGATATGCATGTTTAAAATAAATAAATAAATAAAAATATTACCGATTAGAAGATGCACCCTAGGATGCACTGGGACACATCAGTGATGTTTCCTGAGGTCCTCGGGTGTTTCGGTCTTTCAACATCAGACACCCTCACTCAGGCGACCCAGCCAGGGTTGATCAGGCCCTGGCTTGTGTCCCAGCAGCATTGGCCAACAGATCACTCCTTCTGATCCAAAGCCATCTGGAGGCCCTCTCTGCAACCTCCATGGTAGACTTGATGGCCTTCCTTTTTGCAGCCCCAGTGATGCCAAGTAGAGTGCAGACCTTGCACAGTGAGCGGCCAGCAAAGCCTCTACACCTCACTTCAGTGGGCTCACAACGCGCTTTCCAGCCTCTCCTCCGGCACTGATCCACCAACTCCCGGTACTTGGACCGCTTCTGCTCATTTGCCTCTTCCATCCGGTCCTCCCAGGGAACTGTCAACTCTATAAAGAGCACATGCTTTGAAGAGGCTGATGATAGCACTACGTTTGGCCTCAACAAAGTTGCCATAACGTGGTCCAGGAACCTGAGCTGCCCCCCCAAGTTGACTCGCAGCTCCCAGTCTGATGCAACAGTGAGGAGACCGGCTGCTAATCTGGGCCGTGACTGAGGCTGCTCACCAGCCCTGACAAAGGCAATGTTCCTCTGTCCGCGGGCTTGCTAGGTTGTCCTAGGTTGAGGTTGTCCTAGGTTGTAAATAAAAAAACAGAATTATCCCTTAAAGATATGTCAACATCATGACTCTATGACACCATTGTGGTGTCTAATGTGTTTGCTTCAACAGTGTCATGACACATTCTGGGACCTCTCCACTTCCAGTTGACCTGCTGAATCATTGCATTTTTCATGACCGCATGATTTACAAATGAAGCGCCGTGGTAATTCTGTTGTGGACTGGGACCAGAGGAGAGAGGTGGACGGGAGAGTGGGTAAAAAGACCAGGCCTGCTGTGAGTCGACAACCAGACCAAGGAGACGGCGACCACTCCCCAACCTCACCTCGGTGAACGCTCGCACTAATTGAGAGGTCTATGAAATATAGATATTCGCTGCAGTGGCCACTCTATTTCATATTCTCTGTCTCTCTCTATCTCGCTCACTCCCGCTCCACTCTATCTCATTCCCTTTGTGACTCGAGATCAAGACTGCCGTGTTGGCACGCTCACGCATCGCTGCACATGGGGTATATCAGGGATGGTCAGATGGACACGGTTGGTCAGCCCTCATTGTGTGTGTGTGTGAGAGAGACAGAGAGCGAGAGAGAGTGAGAGAGAGAGAGAAAGCTAGACATGAGAGGGCACATGTGTGCGAGACAGAAGGAGATACCGAGACTGTGCAAGTGATAGAGAAACTGACAATGCAAAGTGAATGCGTAAGATTGCGACTGATCGACTGTGCTTGAGACAAAGGACAGCTAGAGAAAAACAGAAAAGAATATTTGTACGATCAGCACAAATGTAAGAGTAAAATATGTCCATGTGTGTATTCCCTGTGTTCAGGTGTGCAGTCGTGGTGCTTGCATCTGTGTGTGTACATATACATATATATATATATATATATATATATATATATATATATATATACATACACACACACACACACACACCGATGCAAGCGCAAGTTGAAGTTTTTGGCTAATAGTAGCCATAACTCCATATTTAGCTAAAGCATTAGCGCCACGTGGCATTTAGGACATCAAAAAATTGTATTATTTTGCAACACTACAGTTAAAGGTTTTATAAAAAAGTGTGTACTACCATTAATTCATACAGCAGAGCTGAACTGTTGAGCCACACAATCTCAATTTGACCATAAAAACAGTGAAATATTGGTAAGAAAAGACACCGACACTTGCATCTTCTCCAAAAGACGTGTGTGACGTCACTTCCTGAATGTTGATGTCACAGGGACTGATCCATTATTTTTATAGGGGGTAAATGGTGTAGCGTGACGGGGTTGAAAACAAACTAGGGACGTGTATAAATATTGCAATTTCGCAGGTAATTCGTGTATTTTTTCAGAAAAAAAATACATTTTTAATTAAAGCAGACAAACAAATGATTATATTAGCAGCAAAATGTTGGTTTTAATCGCATTTTTTTGTTTTAATTCAATGGAAATGTAATGATGGTCAGTGAGGACATGCAAATATGTTTGTCATCTACTACTAGACAGCCCATTATCTAAAAATAAAATAGATTATTTTATTTTGCATTTCATACAAAGACACCTAGTTCTATTAGTTGGTGGCTTAAAATGTCTTTTGTGGTTTCCTTTAATTGAAAATCTTTGTAGCAAGTCTGGGGGACTTAAAGAGCACCCCCCCCCATATACCAGCATGTGGATGTGGGTTTGCATGTGTGCACATGTCCAAATAAATGTAAGTATGTGCATATACACTACCGTTCAAAAGTTTGGGATCACCCAAACAATTTTGTGTTTTCCATGAAAAGTCACACTTATTCACCACCATATGTTGTGAAATGAATAGAAAATAGAGTCAAGACATTGACAAGGTTAGAAATAATGATTTGTATTTGAAATAAGATTTTTTTTACATCAAACTTTGCTTTCGTCAAAGAATCCTCCATTTGCAGCAATTACAGCATTGCAGACCTTTGGCATTCTAGCTGTTAATTTGTTGAGGTAATCTGGAGAAATTGCACCCCACGCTTCCAGAAGCAGCTCCCACAAGTTGGATTGGTTGGATGGGCACTTCTTTGAGCAGATTGAGTTTCTGGAGCATCACATTTGTGGGGTCAATTAAACGCTCAAAATGGCCAGAAAAAGAGAACTTTCATCTGAAACTCGACAGTCTATTCTTGTTCTTAGAAATGAAGGCTATTCCATGCGAGAAATTGCTAAGAAATTGAAGATTTCCTACACCGGTGTGTACTACTCCCTTCAGAGGACAGCACAAACAGGCTCTAACCAGAGTAGAAAAAGAAGTGGGAGGCCGCGTTGCACAACTGAGCAAGAAGATAAGTACATTAGAGTCTCTAGTTTGAGAAACAGACGCCTCACAGGTCCCCAACTGGCATCTTCATTAAATAGTACCTGTTAGAGCCTGTTTGTGCTGTCCTCTGAAGGGAGTAGTACACACCGGTGTAGGAAATCTTCAATTTCTTAGCAATTTCTCGCATGGAATAGCCTTCATTTCTAAGAACAAGAATAGACTGTCGAGTTTCAGATGAAAGTTCTCTTTTTCTGGCCATTTTGAGCGTTTAATTGACCCCACAAATGTGATGCTCCAGAAACTCAATCTGCTCAAAGAAGTGCCCATCCAACCAATCCAACTTGTGGGAGCTGCTTCTGGAAGCGTGGGGTGCAATTTCTCCAGATTACCTCAACAAATTAACAGCTAGAATGCCAAAGGTCTGCAATGCTGTAATTGCTGCAAATGGAGGATTCTTTGACGAAAGCAAAGTTTGATGTAAAAAAAATCTTATTTCAAATACAAATCATTATTTCTAACCTTGTCAATGTCTTGACTATTTTCTATTCATTTCACAACATATGGTGGTGAATAAGTGTGACTTTTCATGGAAAACACGAAATTGTTTGGGTGATCCCAAACTTTTGAACGGTAGTGTATGTATGTATTCATACAAGTATGTGTTGTGTGTCAGGGACTAGGGAATGTGTGTGGCTGAAGAGGTCACTGACCAGCCTCTCCTCTGGCGGCATAAGAGACATTTAAAGGCCAGTGGTAAAAGGTGAACCAAGGGGGCATTGCCACCATGGTTATTTTTAGGGGTTCCCTTCTTCTGGACAAATCTCAAGGGAATTTTGTCTCTCTTTCTCTACTGCGACTCTCATTTCTTCTTTTCTGCTTATTCACATGTTCTTTTCAGTGGCAGCAGGTGCTAAAACATATTTTGGGGGGGCACAATTTACCTTGGCGCAGCACACCCGACAGCCGCTTTAATGTCCACACAGTCACAGAGTTATTAAGAAGGACAATGTAGCCTATAGATTTTATCAGGGTTTGTAGATGGTGGATGATTGACAGTCAAGACAAGGAGTCGTGGTGGGTGTGAACATGATTGACAGCCACGAGAATTGTCCAATCACATTGGATCAAAAAACATTAACACAATACCAATTCGCTGCCAATAAAAGTGGAAGTGTCTGGGGCGCACAGAACAGCGCCCCCTGGAAAATCTGAAGAAACCAATCAGACAGCAGCCTCAGGTCACCTGCTCGCCACAAGTTTGAGGGCTTACAAAAGGTATGGTTTGGCCGGTGCCCCTCACCCAGGAAGTATATGTATTCAGACAGAAATCAACCAAATACCATTTGAACCAATATTTAATGCTGCTGGCAGACTGAAAACACTTTTATTTCATAATTATTTGCATTATACAGCTAAATTATATTTAGCAGGTTTAAGAAGATTTTCATCTCTTGATGTTTGAAGGGGGCGGCGCCCCAGCGCCCTGTACTGGCCAGCCGCCGCTGGTCAAACTCCATCTTCCCAACTATCCATCTTCCTAACTATGTGGTTACCTGAGTTTCCATTTCCTTTGGGGAAAAAAAGGAAGCCAAAGATAGCCTACGCTGAGTAGACAACCCCGGACAAGCCCCAAGGTTGGACTACCCCGGGGCTCGCACCCAGGACCTTCTTGCTCTGAGGCGACCGCGCTAACCGCCCCCATTAGATAAAAAAAATCACATCAGATCAAAAAACATGAAAACAATACCAATTCGCTGCCAATAAAAGTGGAAGTGTCTGGGGCGCACAGAACAGCGCCCCCTGGAAAATCTGAAGAAACCAATCAGACAGCAGCCTCAGGTCACCTGCTCGCCACAGGTTTGAGGGCTTACATAAGGTATGGTTTGGCCGGCGCCCCTCACCCAGGAAGTATATGTATTCAGACAGAAATCAACCAAATACCATTTGAACCAATATGTAATGGCTGCTCACAGACTGAAAAACCCTTTTATTTCATAATTATTTGCATTACACAACTAAATTCTCGATTTCCCCCCGGGGATAAATAAAGTATTCCGATTCTGATAAATTATATTCAACATGTTTAAGTAGATTTACATCTCTTCATTTTGAAGGGGGCGGCGCCCCAGCGCCCTGTACTGGCCAGCCGCCACGGGTTCTTTTCCCCTCTTATTCACCAATTCACCCCGTCTTCTCTCTTCTATCTCTGATTCTCTCTTCGTTGTCTCTCTTCGCCTCTCTATTCATTTGTTTTACTGCGCTGTCCTTTTATTGTCGTTTCTACCTCCGCCTGTTTCTCTCAGTGCTTCGATGAATTTTATTGACATGGACAATATTGCCCGAGCATCTGAACGCAATAAGCATCTTCGGTGGAGAAATTACATAACCGAGAGTAAAGACTGGGTAAACACACACACACAGACACACACACAGACACACACACACAGACACACACATTCCTTGTCGTCCTGGCTTCCAAGCGCTTACCATCAGCACTTTGCCGCGACTGTCAGCTGTCTCACCATGGCTGGCTCACACACTGGTGAGAAATCATATCTGTTTGTGAGTCCTCGTGTGTGTGTGTGTGTGTTGACATGTGTGTCTGCATGTGTGCGCGTATGTGTTTTCGGTGCACGTGTGTGTGTCCCATGTGCAGGTGCATGTGTTTTTTTGTGTATTTTGTGTATATTTTTTTTGTTTTGTGCATCATCAGCTGAAAAACAGGGCCGTGAGTTAGAAAGAGGGGTGGGGAGGGACGGAGCACGCTCTCTCGAGGAGGTGTTCATTTCACTGCAACGCTCCCGCTTCCCGTTTTGCCCTTTTTGGAGCTGATACGTGACGTGCGTGAGAGTTGGCCGTGCATTCGATTGCAAAATTCCGGAAAGCTCCTCTGGTGCACGTCAGCAGCGTTATGCCCCTTTAAATCTCATTACCTCCTTTATGTGCGTCTGCAATGCATTTTCAAGCAAATGTCGCATAATAATCGGTTAGTGTCCAAATCTGCAGTAGCACCTCTCTATTCTATTTTGGAGGTGATCATGAGAAAATCAGTGGAGCGGGATATGAAACAAAGTCAGGCCACAAGAGACGGAGAGAGATATTCTTTGCTCTTTTGGCTACCAAAACAGCAAAGAATCTGTGGTCTCTGTACAGCAGGTGAGGTCGAGACAGAGATGCACTTCCTGCTAAATTGTGAGAAATTCCAAAACACAAGAGAAAAATCCATCCATTATCCATTATCTGAACCACTTATCCTGCTCTCAGGGTCGCGGGGATGCTGGAGCCTATCCCAGCAGTCACTGGGCGGCAGGCGGGGAGACACCCTGGACAGGCCGTCTGGCCATCACAAAGGGTTGACATATATATACACACACACACACACACACACACACACACACACACACACACACACACACACTCACACCTAGGGACAATTTAGTACGGCCGATTCACCTGACCTACATGTCTTTTGATTGTGGGAGGAAACCGGAGCCCCCGGAGGAAACCCACACAGACACGGGGAGAACATGCAAACTCCGCACAGAGGACGACCCCCAAGGTTGGACTAACTTGGGGCTCGAACCCAGGACCTTCTTGCTGTGAGGCGACCGCGCCAACCACTGATCCACCGTGCCGCCCTTAAAGAGAAAAATACCAGGAGAAATGTGAAACCCAGATTCCAAATGTTCTACTCCTGGATGAGAAAGAGCAATGGCCACTTATTTAAGGAGAGGGTCAAAGGTCACACCCTGCGGCACAATATGTGTCAGAATGCCACAGCCTAAGGGGTTTGTGAGTGACCAAAACAGTGTCAATTACTGTTCCAATTACTGTCAGTTACTGTTCAGATACTATTCTATATTTCTACCAGTTCTACCTATTCCTTTTTCCATTTATTTACTTATTTTTGTTCAATATGCTATGAACCCATTTCACTGTCACCTGCTTTGGCAACATTGTAATGTATGCAGTCATGCCAACAAAGCATTGTTGAATTGAATTGAATGGGGCGGGGGGAGAGACAGTGGCGCAGTGGTTAGCGTGGTCACCTCACAGCAAGAAGGTTCTGGGTTCGAGCCCCGGGGTAGTCCAACCTTGGGGGTCGTCTCGGGTCGTCCTCTGTGTGGAGTTTGCATGTTCTCCCCGTGTCTGCGTGGGTTTCCTCCGGGTGCTCCGGTTTCCTCCCACAGCCCAAAGACCTGTAGGTCAGGTGAATCGGCCGGACTAAATTGTCCCTAGGTGTGAATGTGTGTGTGTGTGGGCCCTGTCTCCCCACCTGCTGGCCAATAACTGCTGGGATAGGCTCCAGCATCCCCGCGACCCTGAGGGCAGGATAAGCAGTCCGGATAATGGATGGATGAATTGAATTGAGAGAATGGAGAGAGAGGGAGATAGAGGGAGGTGGGGTGAAATGTACATTCCCCCCCCCCTCACTTGCTTCTGTGTAAAGTACTGTGAACAAACTCTCCTTATCGTCTCTTCTCTTTCCGTCTTTCTCTGTTTCCCTTTGTCTACGCTCTCTCGTTCCACCCCACCAGCTACTCCTTGCTCCCTTATCCTTGTCGTCTTCCTATCCTTCTGTTCTACATCCCTCTTCTTCCTGTGGGAAGGACACATGTGAGCTGAATTTATTACCAGACCATTTGTATTTTCTGCACCCACGAACAACAACAGAAAAATCACGTATGCCAAGTGCGGTGTTCAGTATTCCTCTTTAAAGGTCAGTCTGAGGTCCAGATGGACCTCATGATAGCAGTAATGATAGTAACAACGCTCACAACAGGAATTATAAAGATAATGGCACTATCAATATAAAAATCCCTTTAAGGGCGGCAGTCCCAGCCCAGATAGCAAAATTGCTGTGGCCCAGACCCGTCCCACACCGACACTTTCATCTGGCCCACATACCATGTGGAATGGTGGCACTTGGGCGGTCCGCTCCTGTTTGCCAGATCTGGGCCAGAACCAAGCCATAGCAATGCCGCATAAGGTGGCCCATATTTGTTTTGTGATATTTGGGCCATATTCACCATTTACTACACGGGCTACTTCAGGGTCACATCCATTTTGTCAGGGCCAGAAGAAAGCCCTCAGCGCCGCATCATTGCCTGAAGTGGCCCACCCACATCCGGATGCTGTCTGGGAGTAAACCGTCTTTCCAGCCCCTCCCAGCCATCTCCTCCTCTACCTAAACAAACCGACTTGTGTATCAATGCTATCGGATGAAAACCACGTATCCGCGAAGGGGCTAACTTTTAAATGAAGTGGAAAAATTATTAGTATTTCAGCATTTTGATGTCAAACATATTTTCACGGGCTTTATAAAAGCTTTCAATTTTGTCTAAGGACACTGAGTCTTTCATGCAACATATTCTCATCTGAGCGCCCGGGTACTGTAGCGGTCTATTCCATTGCCTACCAACACGGGAATCACCAGTTCGAACCCCCGTGTTACCTCCAGCTTGGTCGGGTGTCCCTGCCCAGACAGCACCCGGATGTGGGCCACTTCAGGCAATGATGCAGTCTTCTTCTGGCCCTGACAAAACGGATGTGAGCCGGAAGTGGTCCACATGTATAATAGCAAATATGGCCCAAATATGCCAAATCAAATGTGGGCCTTTTTTGGCAAAGATGCGGTGCTCTGGGCAACATGTAATCTGGATGTGACCCTGAAGTGGCCCGTGTGGTAAATGGTGAATATGGCCCAAATATCACAGAACAAATATGGGCCATCTTTGTCAAATATGTGGCACATGTGGCATTGCTATGGCTTGGTTCTGGCCCAGATCTGGCAAACAGGAGCGGACTGCCCAAGTGCCATCATTCCACGCGGTATGTGGGCCAGATGAAAGTGCCGGGTGTGGGACGGGTCCAGGCCACAGCAATTTTGCTATCTGGGTACAGACAGAATTGCCCTCCCCGGATTGGCAGAGGGGGTGGAGCAGCGACCAGGATGGCTCGGAAGAGTGGGGTAATTGGCCAAATACAATTGGGGAGAAAAAGGGGGGAAATATCAAAAACAAAACAAAAACAAAAAACATTCTCATCCCACGGCGTCATATGTTGATGCTGTTGACTAGTAATAATAATAATAATCGTTGTTACCATCCATATAGCGCTTTTCTAGACATCCAAAACACTTCACAGTGAAGGAGGTAACTCACTTCAACCACCACCAATGTGTAGCACCCACCTGGGTGAAGCATACCCAGACAGCAAAGAATTTTTGGCCCAAATATGGCCCACATCTGCAGTTAACTTATGGCCCACATTTGGCCTTGAATGATGGCGTTGACTAAGGGTGACTGTGGCTGCCTCCACTCAGCCACACTTGGGCCACATCTGGCCCACATAGTATGTGCTGTAACCCAAGTCAAGCCCGGTTCATTACATTTGGAACACGTCTGGCCCGCACAACAGTTGCTAGTGCCGTAACTGAGCCGTAAGTACCAAAAGTGCCCAAGATTAGGTCTGCTATCCGGCCAGCAGCCATTTTGTGCCAGAACGCTCACCACACATCAGCTTGAGGTAGAGAGGGAGGAATCGTTGAGCCAATTACATGGGGGATGTTTAGGTGGCCAGACGGAGAGAGCCAGATTGGGAATTTTGCCAAGACATCGAGGATTCCCCCTACTCTTTGCAATAAGTGCAATGGGATCTTTAATGACCACAGCGAGTCAGGACCTCGGTTTAATGTCCCATCCGAAGGACAGAAGGATGGACTAAGCATCGACATGTGACGTACAAAGTGCCCTTCGGCATCTGTGTAGAGATGCAGTGGATGTTTCATAGACTCCAGTGTGAATATTTTAGCATGATGTATGAATATTAAGGACACACAGGTTAGCAAGCACTTAAATTTAGGATAAGGTTAACCAGCAGCATCTCATGCATATGCTTTTTCCAAGAGCAGCAATAAATGGAATCCATTTGGTTTATGAGGTGAAAAAAGAAAACTGCGATATTTGCAGATATGTGCTTTTTGCCCAACGACGACAAATTTGCAAGGTCAAATGGGTGCAGCTGTACCTCAAGAAAAGCTGGGCCATCCCTGTAGTTTCCCTTTTTAACCTGCACCACTCTTTTACCCCCTTCATGCCCTCTCCTCTTCCCGGACCATCAGTGTCTCCATTTGCTCCCACTTTTCCCCGCCTCGACCACGGCTTGTTTTACCTTAATACAGTGGAGTTTTAGATTCAACACCACCCCCACCCGCTCTTTGCTCAACCGGGCTTGTCGTCTGCCACTGTGGCGTGCTAACGCCCTGACAGCACAGGCCGGTAAATAATTTATGGGTGGATGTGAAAGTTTGATGCCTGGCTCGCAGGCAGATTGAACATGCAGGCAGCACGTCTTTGTCCATCATCTGGCTTCCTGCTCTATATGCCACTATAAACACACATACACACACACACACACACACACAAACACCTATGGGCAATTCAGAGACTGTAATTCACCCAACATATGTACATGTCTTAGGCTTGTGGGAGGAAACACACATCTCCTCCCAGCGGCCTCTCGCCCTCCCCAACTGCTGTGAAACCAGAGATATTTGCTGCAAGATTCAGTAGCTGTTACACATAGAGACTGACCTAGAATATGTTCAGTTTTACCAGTGATTGGCCTTTCACCCTTCCCGGGCTGTAATCTTGGCCACGTGTTTCATACTTCATCAGAAACATACCTGAGGTGATGCCAAGGGCACAGGAGAGTTTTATATTGGGGGGGGGGGCAAAACCCTGTAGTGGGGTCCGGGGGCATGCTCCCCTGAAAATAAATTTAAAAAACGGTTTTAAACTGCCATTTTACACCAGTTTTCAGCACAGAAAAAGCATGTTTCATGGCCATATGATAAGGCCTCCCTCAATGATGATTATTATTATCTTTAATTTCAGCAGCTAAGCTAACCATTTTTAAGCCATTTGAGACAAAAACGTAAAGCCTAGACATCTGTACATCATTGAGGCAAATTATGGCAGTTGGTTAACACATTATGAAGTTACCAAACTACCAAAGCACGGTACTCTGAAACGAGTGTAAATGCTATATAAAACTTAGTATTCACAATAAGGTTAATGTAAGCCGCTCCGTATTAACGTTATAACCTTTAGAATTTAATTGCGTGTGACCATCACGTCTCTGCTAGCTAAAGTTAGCCTTCCCTCTAACTGACTAGCATTGACAGGAGTTAGCGAAAATACATTTACTTAATTAAATACATGTGTTTCAATGTCAGGTTTCATCATAACGACGTTTATCTTTTAAAAATGGGTAAGTACACTTTGTTTGTGAGGGAATTCACAAACCTGTGAGTGATGATGAACAGAGGCGGATTCATCGTTGCTGCATTGAAAAGTTGTGTGCCACTGCCACGCCACCGCGGTCACGTGTCAGCGGGCCGCCGCCAGTACCAAAGACATGGGGAGGAGGGGGGATTTTTGTTGTTGTTGTGGTTGTTAATAACTAATACTTTTACATATTGTGGGATGGGAATGGCATGAATGCTGACACATACAGGGAGTATATGTCTAATATTATATATATATTTATGCATAGATCTAGTCGTGGATGTTCTTGTTTATTGGGGGGGGGGGGATTTTTCGCCTCGCCCACATTAAGGGGGACTCGCCCCCTCCGTCTCCCGGTTCCAACGCCCTTGGGTGAGGCAGTGTTATGGATAGTCCCCCAGACCATATGGACAAAAGTATTGGGATACCTGGCCATTACATCTACATGGGCTTTTATGACATCCCATTCTAAATCCATAGGCATTAATATGGAGTTGCCCCCCCCTCCTTTGCAGCTATAACAGCTTCCACTCTTCTGGGAAGGCTTTCCACAATACTTTGGAGTGTTTCTATGAGAGTTTTTGCCCATTCATCCAGAAGAGCATTTGTGAGGTCAGGCACTGATGCTGGATGAAAAGACCTGGCTTGCAATCTCCCTTCTAGTTCATCCCAAAGGTGTTCGATGGGGTTGAAGTCTCTGTGCAGGTCCTGTGCAGGCCAGTCAAGTTCTTCCACACCAAACTCACACAGCCATGCCTTAATGGACCTTGCTTTGTACACTGAGGCACAGTCATGGTGAAACAGAAAAGGGCCCTCTGCAAAGTGTTCCCACAAAGTTGGAAGCATAGAATTGTCCAAAATGTCTTGGTATGCTGAAGCATTAAGATTTCCCTTCACTGGGGCCTAGCCCAACCCCTGAAAAACAACCCCACACCATATCTCTCCTCCACCAAACCTTACAGTTGGCACAATGCAGCCAGGCAGGTAATGTTCTCCTGGCATCCGCCAAACCCAGACTCGTCCATCAGACTGCCAGACAGAGAAGCGTGATTCGTCACTCCACAGAACACATTTCCACTGCTCCAGAGTCCAGTGGCAGCGTGCTTTACACCACTCCATCTGACGCTTGGCATTGTGTTTGGTGATGTAAGACTTGCACACAGCTGTTCAGCCATGGAAACCCATTCCATGAAGCTCCTGGCACACAGTTTTTGTGCTGATGTTAATGCCAGAGGAAGTTTGGAACTCTGCAGTTATTGAGTCAACAGAGCGTTGGCGACTTTTACGCACTATGCGCCTCAGCACTCGTTGACCCCGCTGTGTGACTTTATGTGGTCTGCCACTTTGTGGCTGAGTTGCTGCGGTTCTTAAACGCTTCCACTTTTCAATAATACCACCTAAAGTCGACTGTGGAATATCTAACAGGGAAGAAATTTCACGAACTGACTTATTGCAAAGGTGAGATCCGATGACAGACCATGCTTGAATTCACTGAGCTCTTCAGAACGACCCATTCTTTCACAAATGTTTGTAAATGCAGACTGCATGACTAGCTGCTGGATTTTATATACCTATGGCAATGGGTCTGAATGAAACACCTGAATTCAATGATGAAGGGGTGTGTCCCAATACTTTTGCCCATATGGTGTATATTTGGGTACACCGGAAGGTAAGTGCAAATGTCATACAAAAAGCCCTGTATCGATGGCTTGGTTCTGGCCCAGATCTGGCAAACAGGAGCGGACCGTCCAAGTGCCATCATTCCACGCGGTATATGGGCCGGATGAAAGTGTCGGGTGTGGGACAGATCTGGGCCACATAAATTTTGCTATCTGGGAACTAAATCGCAAAACACCAAAGTTCATTAAAACCGCACCGAACGTGTTAAACGTGAACAGTCTGAAAACTCATATCTTTTCAAACCTGCTTTTTTACAAGGACTTTTTTTTTAACTCTACAGATTTTGATCCCCCCCCCCCCCATTTGATTATTTGTGGTCTTTATCTTTCAAAGCACAGTGGTTAGCACTGTTGCCTCACAGCAAGAAGGTCCTGGGTTCGAACCCCAGGCCATCCCAGGTCCTTTATATGTGGAGTTTGCATGTTCTGCCCATGTCTGCGTGGGTTTCCTCCGGGTGTTCCAGTTTCCTCCCACCATCATAAAGACATGCATGTTAGGGTTAATACTCCTGTCTGTGTCCCTGAGCAAGGTAATGGAAAGAAGAACTGGAGTTGGTCCCTGGGCACTGCAACTGCCCACTGCTCCTATACAATAGGATGGGTTAAATGCAGAGAACACATTCATTGTAACCTACAATGACAAAATAAAGTAGCTTTCTTTCTTTCTAAATTCTGTTTCTGAAACGTTCTATATCAAAAAAATTTGAGCCAAACTGGAACTGAATTCACAAATGATTGATGAATAAGGCCCGTCAGAGCTCCAGGTGACTTAGCAGTATATCTAACATCCTATGGCAGGCACCCTCATATAAGCTGTCAGCAACTTTCACTGGATTTATTCTAAATCTGACAACACACCTTCAACCATACATAAATATTGTAACATACTTCTAACCCTCCATTATCCCCAAATCTACTCCGCTCTCAACTTAAACACCTCCAGCAACATACTATGTCTCTATCATTGATGTGTGTGAAGAAGTGTGAAGTGATTGTGATTGAGCCTGTTAATTCCCAGAAGAAAAAAAAAACGGCAAGTGATGATTTTCATTTCCCCAGGCCATGGAGTATTTCACATCTTACTATACCATATGACTTAGGGTAGCATATATCAGGAGGTAAGAGCGGGTCGTCTCGTAATCGGAAGATTGCTGGTTAGATCCTTGGCTCCTCCAGAGCATGTTGAAGTGCCCTTGAGCAAGACACTGAACCCCTAACTGCTCCTGATGAGCAGGTTTGCACCTGATGAGCAGGTTTGCACCTTGCATGGCAGCCTCTGCCATCAGTGTGTGGATGCGTGTGTGAATGGGTGGATGTGAGGCATACACTGCAAAGCCCTTTGAGAGTGGTCGGTAGACTAGGAAAACGCCATACAAATGCAGTCCATTTACCATATAACTTTATTGTCTGACAAAGGCTGGAAATGTTTCTTATCTATGGCAAACGCTAACAATTAAGTTTCCTTTATTAATCCCCTTGGGGAAATTCAGTTACTGCAAATTAACCCATCCTAGCTGTGATATGTGCAGCTAGCAGCAGTGGGCTGCCGCCTTCACGCCACGCCCGGGGACCAAATCCAGTTCCTTGGTCAGGGGCACAGACAGGAGTATAAACTCTAACATGCATGTTTCTTTTGATGGTGGGGGAAACTAGAGCACCCGGAGAAAACCCACCACAGACATGGGGAGAACGTGAAAACTCCACACTGAAAGGACCTGGGATAGCCTGGGGTTTAAATCCAGGACCTTCTTGCTGTGAGGCGACAGCGCTAACCGCTGGGCCACTGTGCCGCCCCAGTAAGGGCAACATGCACAATTAAAAACCTTATCAAAAACATAAAGACGATAAACAGCATTACCAAAAACATACCTACATCCACATAAGAGACTGCTTCTGTGGTTTTGTTCAGTAAACTGACTGTGGGTGGCACGGTGGCGCAATGGTTAGCGCGGTTGCCTTATAGCAAGAAGGTGCTGGGTTTGAACCCCAGGTTTGTCCAATCTTGGGGGTCATCCCAGGTCGTCCTGTGTGTGGAGTTTGCATGTTCTCTCTGTGTCTGCGTTGGTTTCCTCCGGGTGCTCCGGTTTCCTCCCACAGTCCAAAGACATGTAGGTCAGGTGAATCGGCCGTACTAAATTGTCCCTAGGTGTGAATGTGTCGGCCCTGTGATGGTCTGGCGGCCTGTCCAGGGTGTCTCCCTGCCTGCCGCCCAATGACTGCTGGGATAGGCTCCAGCATCCCGCAACCCCGACTGGGATAAGTGGCTTGGATAATGGATGGATGGAAACTGACTAAGGATAAAGGATTATCTTATAGATATAACAGCGGAAGAAGTCATGTTTTCCCGCTACGGCTGAAACAAAACCGGTCCCACCACTTTTGCATTGGTGACTTGATTATGGCAATACATACCTTTGACACGTTTCCTCCTCAGGCCTTCATGTCTTCAGCAGCGTGTACAGCTGATCAATGCAGATTATGACCGACCTGTGAAGCTTCACGTTTTATTGTGCCATCTCTATTTGGGTTGACTGGCATTCCCCTGAACACACATAGGCTTCTTATGTCTTTATATTTCTGAAAAAGGTGGGTGGGATTTACTCCTCTAGTTCACAGCTTCTGTATTTGTTCTCTTTCCCCTGAGTCCTAAAATGAATTAAGTAGAAAATGTCATGTGTTTTTCTCCGTCTTCACAGAAGTTGTCGCAAAATGATTTGAAGCTGAAAAGGCTCGTCTGTCACGGCGAATTTAAACCGTCGATGAAAAATCCACTTGTGAGCTGGCTTTGATTTGTTTAGTCAAGACGGAAATAATATCCTTGCACATGACAGCTAGTTTGATGAGATCTTGCCTTTTGAAATCCCTGTGTAGGAAAACTCATATGTGACGTCTTATTGCATTTGTCCTTTGTACGTACGTGTTGTTGAATCTTGTTTGTGTTGATGCTGCTGTCTTTACAAGGTCTCCTTTGGGAAAAAAAAAAAAGATTCTTGATCTGAACATAACTATCTAGCTTGAAAACAATTAAACTGAATTTAGCATTTAAAAAAGATCTTTAGTTTCTTAAGTTATGACAAAGATTCTTTCAGATCTTGCCAGAAAATTGTTGGAATGCAACATTTCCAACATCGAACACAATCCCAAAATGCGTTTCTATACTACTTGCTAAAATATCCTAAATAAATCAACATTTGTATGCTTTTTTTTCTCTCTCAAATAAAACACCTAAATGCAGTGTAATTTATGTTTTGACTGCAGTTAATGTTTGATTTATTCTGTAGATATATCTTTTTATGATCCTTTTTTGGAACCAAGAAGAACTACAATTATGGTACTGATTTGTATCAAGCTGGATGGCATGGGAATTGTAGTTTTTACAGATATTTGTGTATTTCCTAGAACTGGAAGATATAAATACTGAATTGAGATTACACTGAGGGGTTTAAGGGGATGTGAAACACATTTGTGTGGTCATATTCTAAATATCTAATTATTGAATGAGTGAAAATTAATTTTAACCATATTTGAGCGTTGGTCCCATGTCTGTAGCCCCAAGCAATTCAAGCCCCTACCTGTAGTAATGCCCTGGACGGTCAGCAGGATTGCAATATGTAAAGGTGTCTAAACAAACAAACAAACAAACAAAATAACTTTAATTAAATAAGTCACCTTTACATATTGCAACCCTGCTGACCATCCAGGGCATTACTACAGGTATGGGGCTGGAACTGCTTGGGTTTGGTCCGAAAAGAAAGAAAATATGCTTCAAAGTAGGCCAAAATTGCTAGTTTGGTTGTAAATTAGTCAAAGATGATTGCCTTAAACGATGTTTGTCATCATTTCCACAAAAACAGACCAAAAAAAAAACAAACCCTAAAGACCTTTCATTTCATGTGTTGGACCTCCAAAGGGCTCTCTGAAAGTAAGCCTGTGCTAAGGCTGTGTCCATGAAATGTGAAAATTAAAACTTTGTCGTAGGACTAAAACAAACGCGTCGTTGGAAAGGTCTCGGCCTGTAGAGCAACATCATGTCAGTCTGAAGATTGTAAATGGTTCCTGCTTTGAAATATTGACCTCTGAACCCTGACCTCAGTGCACGATTGGAAGGCTTGTCATTCAGCAACAGAGGGGACAGGGGACCAACTGTCAACTACGGTCAAAATTAATTTTCACCCATTTAACAAATAGATATGTAAAATCTGATCACACAAATGTGTTTCCCATCCCCTTAAACCCCTCAGTTTACTCTCATTTCAGTATTTACAACTTCTAATTCTAGGAAACGCACTAATATTTGTAAAAACTACAATTCCCTTGGGCAATGCTAGACAGCTGGATACAAATCAGCCCCATAGTTGTAGTTCTTCTGGTTTGCAAAATAGGGTTGTAAAAAGATATATCTATAGACTACGTCAAATATTTACTGCAGCCGAAACATAAATTACACTGCATTTAGACGGTTTATTTGAAAAAGCATATAAATGTTGATTTATTTAGGATACTTCAGCTAGTATTGTAGAAACGCATTTAGGGATTGTGTTCGATGTCAGAAATGTTGCATTCAATAACATTTTTTGACAAGACCTGAAAGAATCTTCATAACTGTGGCTCCCTCAGTAACAGACACGAGGTCTTGGTTAAAAAACGGGGCTTTACTCTAGGATAGATCAACCCGTGAGAACTGGGTTGGAAGAGAAAATGAAATAAATAACAATACAATAAACGAAATGCATGTGTATGTGTCTTTTCCAAAGGAGCTGAATCAAGTGCAACAGGACTTGGTATATATCCAGTTGCACTTGATTCAACTCCTTTGGATAACCAAGACCTGGATGAATGAGAACAATCACAGACGTGTATGTGTCTTGTTTTCACAATTCTTAATTTCCTATAGCTATACAACAGGTAGCATGCTAGCTAGCTAGCAAATACATAGCACTGCATAGTAACTGGAGAAATTAGCTTCACTCAAACATACCTCGTAGGCTGCTTGTTACTACAGGGTATAAAATCGTCTTCCTTGCCTCTGGTTTGCAGCTGTCCTCCTTCCTTTAGGCTTCTACACACTGCAAACGTTCACATGCTTAATATTTAAGCCATTATCTTTCTTTCTTTAAGCTATTTTTTGTTGCTTCTTGGCGCCTTTAGTAAAGGTGTATCAATTAATTGCGTGAGGAACGCTGACGCAGCAGATTAGTTCTGCCTCTTGGACATTAAAGGTAGGAACCAAAAATTAAAGGAAGATGCCGCACTGAAACTTAACTGGTAATGTGAGGCAGTTACAGTTACTAACAAACTAAACATCATATACTTTCACTGAACGGATTATGAAAATAAAATGCACATTTCTTGCTAGAAATATTATCAAAATGCATTTTACTGGTAAAACTCTTAAAATATCGCATTTCCCACTGATAATAAAAGGAATTTCAGCCATTTCTTTTCTTTTCGCAAACAGAAATTTGACAGTCATGTGACACGGACGCAGGCTCCACCAGCATTGGCTATAAGTTGAAATGTGGTTATGAAATGCATTTTTGGCTCTCTTCTGCCGACTAGGTTGGATGTTGAGTAACTTGTTTCAAGGCAATTTTCAAATAAAACACTACGACAATGAATTGATGATGTATCGTATTGCTTCTTCTGCATTACTCAACCTAACTTATCCGTGTGAAGTTACTGGAGTTTGAAACAGAAACTGTACCACTGAAAAACATTTGATGGGATGAATTCTGGTGAATGTGCAGTCACACCCAAATACAGCTACAGCCTATTACACCGTGCATGCATAATGCAGAATGCATGAGTGTAAAGTGTGTCTGTGAATATGTGTATGTGCACTAGCATGTGTGCACTCTTTTTGTATGTGCATGAATGTTGTGCTCCATTCATACATTATCTGTCTCTCTCTCTCTTTCAGTCTCTCCATCTCTTGTGTGTCACAGAGGAGATACAAAGAGCTGTCCGCTGATTTATTCATGATATGACTTTTAATATCATTTACTTGAACAAGAGAGTGTGCATCTCAAATAGGTCTGCCGGTAACTCTGTGTGTGTGTGTGTGTGTGTGTGTGTGTGTGTGTGTGTGTGTGTGTGTTCGCATGTTTGAGTCATTGCATTTGAATAGAAATACATGCACGTTTCCATGTGTGTGTGTGCAAGAACATGTGTTGAGTGAGTGTGTGCATGTGTCTGTACATAATGTACAGATACATGCACATTCTCTGACTGTCTGTACGCATGTATATATACATGGGAAAATGTATTTCTGGGGATGTGTAAGAATGTATACAGGGATTTTCTCCTCAGGTTGTGAGACAAATTTGGTTTCAGCCACTGAAGAGGTGGACCTCTTGGTGATTGCCTCTAATAGAGTTGTCCCTCCGTCCATTATCCGAACCACTTATCCTGCTCTCAGGGTCGCGGGGATGCTGGAGCCTATCCCAGGAGTCATTGGGCGGCAGGTGGGGAGACACCCTGGACAGGCCACCAGGCCATCGCACAGGGCTGTCATAAACACACACACATTCATACCTCGGGACAATTTAGTAATGCCTATTCACCTGATCTACATGTCTTTGGACTGTGGGAGGAAACCGGAGCCCCCTGAGGAAACTCACGCAGACATGGGGAAAACATGCAAACTCCACACAGAGGACGACCCCCAAGGTTGGACTACCCCAGGGCTCGAACCCAGAATCTTCTTGCTGTGAGGCAACCACGCTAACTGCACCACCGTGCCACCCTCTAATAGAGTTGAGATCAAGTCATTTAGGCTACAGTAGGAGGTCATTTCGGATTAGGCAATAGGTAGCTACTGGGAGCCGATACAAATCTGTTCAGCAACACAGGGTGTGGGAGCAGGTGTGTCGTTTCTGTGGTGGGTGAATGATATTTTTGCCAGCCTTTGCGAGTGTGTATATATTTGTGTTTTAAAGAATGTGATCACCCACGTGTATATGTGGTGCTCCCGCTTTCCGCTTCTGGTGTGGGAAGATGGTGGCATGAATTCCCGTTTGCAGTGGCCTCACCCAATACCGGCGTGTGACGATGGCGGCATGAATTCACACACATCACACAGTACCATTCATGCAGTGTCTTTGTCCACGTCGACGTTTTGTCTTCGGTTGATGGTTGGGAGAGCTGGTGCTGGATTGGCTGGGAGAGCTTGGTCTGCTGTATCCTGTGGGCCCAGGGGCCACAGCCCTGCCTGGAGCTGCGCCAGAGGAGGTAACACCGAGGGCGGTCTGACAGGATGCGGAAGCGGGGCGGGCTAAGCTAACTGCTAACCCATGCAGACCGGCAGCCTTGCTGGCGTTTGCTCTCTGGACAGGGATTTTTTGTTTAGTTTGGATATGTGTGTTCTTGCAGGTTTTGGATGTGTTTTGGCCTTTGTGTTGCACTGCTGTGGGCTGAGGAAACGGCATCTCGTTTCGTTTCAAAGTGTTCCTGATTCCTGATATGTACGTATCTTTGCTTGTGCATATGTATGTAACTAAGTGCATGGCATGTTTGTGTGTGTGCATGCATGTGAGCTTGCAACAAGTCCTCCAACCCATATGACCAAATAGGCCGTTTGTCCTCTAATAGGACCCACAGGAGTGTTTCCTAAATTAGCGCCCCCTACTGGCGGCATGAGATATGCCACAAATGCTTTTCGCCTCCGTGCGTTTTTGTGTTGTTTCGCCGTCTAGTATAGTAACTAAGATTGCTATTGGCAGTATGTTTACCTATGAATAACATTATAAGAGCTAACTTAACGTTAGCCACAAGTTAGAAAGTCAGCTAGCGTGGATGTTATAACCGCTATGTGACATTAAACTTTGCTTTTATTAATATTCCTTCTCTCAACAGCTTATGGAAGGAGATGCTTGTTGTTGCAGGGGAAGTAACGTGTCATAATTACGGAGGACTGTGAGGAAGTAGCTTAAAACGTAACTAAAGGTCGTAATAAGCTGCTTGTAGAAACGACCTATGGGGTCATTTTTTGGTGGAGGACAGTCTCCAACAAGTCCTCCAACCCATCCAGTCTCCATTTGTATATACTTGACAGCTACATTAGTGCCACAATATGTAATAAAGGCATGAGCAGAATGAACCCAGTGTAAAAACCCGGGTTTGCCGAATAAAGAAATCCAGTCATCCCATTTCTTCCCTTCTCCTGTTCCACCGGCGTGTGTAGTTGGCTGCAGTGCAGTTACAGATATACTTCATTCAACACACCCAGAGATATGTAATTTCATATCAATTAGCACCATATGTTGGCATATGCCTTTTTTGTCTTAACTATACCTATTAGAGACTATAATTAAATGACGAGGAATAGGTGGGTGGATGGAACAGGAGACAGATAGAGAAGGGGGAGGCTGTAAAGCGTGATTTAATTTGGTTATAATCTAATTTGCTTTGATTAAAAATGCATGCAAATCCCTCTTAGCATAAGGGATAACTAAAGAGAGGTGACTCTCCTCTCTCTCTCTCTCTCTCTCTCTCTCTCTCCCACTCTCTTTCTCTTGACATTTTCATCCTCTACTGGCGCTCTTCTCGTCCAAACCCTCCTTCTTCCATACTTCCTCTGCTTAACAGAGATGGGTGAATTTGTGAGCATAGTGTGTGTGTGCTTGTTTGCATCGTTTTTACAGAATGAGGTGAGAGGGTTAGGGGTCACGTTCGGCGTGACAACGCCCCGCATCTATTGGCTGAATGTGAGCTACAACTCAGTTCTCTCCAGCGGCGGCTGGTGCAAAAAAAAATAAAAATGGGGGGGGGGCGCAATTTACCTTGGCGCAGCATACCCGACAGCTGCTTTAATGTCCACACAGTCACAGAGTGATTAAGCAGGACAATGTAGCCTATAGATTTTTTTGTAGACGGTGGATGATTGACAGTTCAGACGAGGCGTCGTGGTGGGTGTAAACATGATTGACAGCCATGAGAATTGTCCAATCACATCCATCCATCCATTATCCAAACCGCTTATCCTGCTCTCAGGGTCGCAGGGATACTGGAGCCTATCCCAGCAGTCATTGGGCGGCAGGCGGGGAGACACCTTGGACAGGCCGCCAGGCCACAGGGCTGCACCCCCCCACCCACCCACCCACACACACACACACACACACACACACACACATTCACATCTAGGGACAATTTAGTACGGCCGATTCACCTGACCTCCATGTCTTTGGACTGTGGGAGTAAACCGGAGCCCCCGGAGGAAACCAACATAGACACAGGGAGAACATGCAAACTCCACACAATAGACGGCCCCAGACGACCCCCAAGGTTGGACTACCCCAGGGCTCGCACCCAGGACCTTCTTGCTCTGAGGTGACCGCGCTACCCACTGCGCCACCGTGCCACCCCCATTAAATCAAAACAAATCCCATCAGATTAAAACACAGTACAACAATACCAATTCACTGCCAATAAAAGTGGGAGTGTCTGGGGCGGCACAAAACTGCGCCCCCTGGAAAATCTGAAGAAACCAATCAGACAGCAGCCTCAGGTCACCTGCTCGCCACAAGTTTGAGGGCTTACATAAGGTATCGTTTGGCCGGTGCCCCTCACCCAGGAAGTATATGTATTCAGACAGTAATCAGCCAAATACCATGTGGAGCCAATATTTAATGGCTGCTGACAGGCTGAAAAACACATTTATTTCATAATTATTTGCATTATACAACTAAATTATATTTAACATGTTTAAGAAGATTTTAATCTCTTGATATTTGAAGGGGGCGGCACCCCGGCGCCCTGTACTGGCCAGCTGCCACCGGTTCTCTCTATGGATGAAGTGGTAAATTGTACTGCATGTGTGCGTCTGTGGGGCCTGAACCTTGTCTAGTTGTTTTCTGTTTATTTACTGGTGTGTGTGTGTGAGAGAGAGAGCAAGACAGCGAGAGAGCGAGAGAGAGAGAGAGATCTGACCTTGTCTGCCAGTAAGCCTGTGTAGGAATGACTTTGCCAAGATTGCCATATTTCCCTTAGGTTGATCCTGCTTCCCGCCTGCAACCAAAGGTCACAATGAACACTGCTGCTGTCTCTCTCTCTTTTCCTCTTTCTATCTCTTTGCTTTTCTCTCTTCTCTTTCTCCCTTCCTGTCATTTTTTTTTCTTTTTTCACCATTTGTAGTGCCACTATTTCGCCTTCCTGTTATGCTTTCAGTGTCTCTTTCATTCTTGCACTTCTTCTGTCTTTAGTTCTCGCTTTCTCCCCTCCGAACCCTTCAGTGACCTCCCGCTTCCTCCCATCCTGCCTAACATAACCAGACTCATACCCACCAGCAATCTCACCGGGCACACACACATACACACATACACATACATGATCATCATCGGCGGTCACTCGGGGTCGAGTATGACCGTCCTCCATCTGGGTCCTTCTGGGTCCTCAGGTGGGCGTAGAGGCCGATCCTGGAGCCGCATAATGGGAGGACGCCTGTCCGTGACAGCTTTTTACACGGAGTGGCTGATGCGTCTGCAGCCACCACACAATCCTTGGCAGGGGGGGTGGCCAGTGTCCAATGGCATGGAGAACCAAGACGATCGGGGACCACCCTCTGGTGTAGCCTTCATCCGCCTTCACCGCCGTTGCGACCTGGAGACATCTTGTGCCAGTTCTGCCATTGAGGTCTCTGTTGGATCGCGCTTCGTCTGGGACCTCCCCCTTGACCTATCCGCCTTGGGTGACTCTACCAGGAGCCAACCCAGATACTAGCATCCAGATGTGGGCCACTTCAGGCAATGATGGCCTTCTTCTGGCCCTGACAAAATGGATGTGACCTTGAAGAGGCCTGTGTGGTAAATGGGGAATATGGCCCAAATATCACAAAACAAATATGGGCCACCTTTGGCAAATATGTGGCACTTGCGGCATTGCTATGGCTTGGTTCTGGCCCAAATCTAGCAAACAGGAGTGGACCGCCCAAGTGCCATCCTTCCACGCGGTATGTGGGCCGGATGAAAGTGCCGGATGTGGGACGGGTCCGGGTCACAGCAGTTTTGCTATCTGGGAAGCTCCGGTCGGCTCTTGGGATCATTGGTACATGCAAACTTCTCCACCACAGCAAGGTGGCGATCCAGGAGAAACACACACACACACACACACACACACACAGACACACACGAAGGAAACCAAGTAAGAGTGCAGTGTATTGTTTTGGATGGTGTTTGTTTTTGTGTTTAACAGCGTAGCTTATCTATGTAATTGCTCATATATTTGCAGAGGTTTGGACTCTCCATGTCACTCTCAGTTTCTCCACCTCTCTGCATGCTCTCTGGATCTGTCACCACTGCCCTTCCCCGTGTGCACTGTAATGAACTCTGGCTAGCCTCTGTGCCCCCCCACCCACTCTCCTTGCTCCAGTCAACCAGCCAACGAGCCAGCCGGCCACTCAGACACGTAATTAGTCACTCAGTTATTTCTCTAGCCATCCAGCCAGTCTGTCAGTAATCCATCCAGGTTGCTCCAACTCAAAATTCAGCTCGAGCTTGCCAGTCAGCCAGCCGTCCAGTTATTCAGCCAGCCGTCCAGTTATTCAGCCAGCGGTTCAGCCAACTCTAGCTCCATTCCTGGCCACTGAGTCATTTGGTCAGTCTGCCAGCCAGCGAACCAGCCATGCAGCCAATCTGCCGATGCACGGGTCAGCAAGATCCATCCTACTAGCCATCCAGCCGTCATGCCAGTTACCCATTCAACAAGCGACACAGACAGCCATCCAGTTATCAGCCACAAAGCCACACTGTGAGCTAGTCAGTCAGATAATTAGCCAGCCCGCCAGTCAAATAGTCAGCTACCATGTCTGTCGGGCGGGCAGTCATTCAGCCAGGCTGTGTCTGCGCTCTTACATAAGCAGGGTGACAGATGCTGAATCATCAGTTGCCCTCTGGAACACTCTCTCTGCCCAGAGGGTGCCAGGACGAATGATGGCACACACACACACACACACACACACACACATCCACACACACAAATGCACGCACACACACAAACACAGACACACACATGAATGCACGCACACATATGCGCGCATGCACACACACACACACACACACACACACACACACAAAATAAGGTACACATTTGCACAGGCATGCACACATCTGAAAACCCAAGCAAATGTTTGATGCATTCATGCAAAAACCATGCTGACAAGCAACGCACACACACATTCTCATATACACACACGTATGTGCCCATGCACTTGTGCACATACACAAGCACATACGTCTACACAGGCGTACACAAACACGGACACACACACTCACATTCTGCAAGTCATGCACTGTTTCACGTTAGAGCCTCCTCATGCTGGGATTCCGGGAGGAGAAACTGATGAAGATGAAGATGAAGTCTGTGTGAGGCGAAAACTGACGAAGATGAAGTCTGTGTGAGGAGAAACTGATGAAGATGAAGTCTGTGTGAGGTGCAGAGAGAGATGGAGAGAAACGGCGGTAAGTGAATGAGAATGCGTGAGATGAAAAAAGAGAGATGGGCAGGCAGAGAGAGAGAGAGACAGAGAGAGAGCGAGAGAGAGAGACAGAGACACTGAGCGACAGAGAACGACAGAAAGAGAGCGAGAGAGAGAGAGAGAGAGAGAGACAGACAGAGAGACAGAACGACAGAGAGAACGACAGAAAGAGAGCGAGAGAGAGAGAGAGAGAATGACAGAGAGAGAGAGAGCGAGAGAGACAGAGAGAGAGCGAGAGAGACAGAGCGAGAGAGAGCGAGAGAGAACGACAGAGAGAGAGAGAGAGAGAGCGAGAGAGACAGAGCGAGAGAGAGCGAGAGAGACAGAGAGAGAGAGAGAGAGAGCGAGAGAGACAGAGAGAGAGCGAGAGAGACAGAGCGAGAGAGAACGACAGAGAGAGAGAGCGAGAGAGACAGAGCGAGCGAGACAGGGCGAGAGAGAGAGAGAGAAGAAAGGAGAGCGAAATCTTCCCTCAGCTGTCTGGGAGGTTTTTGATGTGGTTAAAAAGGTTTTTCATGTTACGCAACTTTGAAGACGGAGCTTTTGATGTCGAGTTTGCTAGTTTGTTAGCTATTGGATTAATCTCTCTCGACCCCCCCCCTCCGCCCCCCCCCTCAATCTCCCCCCCCCTTTCTAATTTATCTGATTAGCGGTTGGCGTTTGTGTCGCCCTCTTTTGCCTTTGTCTACGATGGAACTAAAAAAAAAAAAGAAAAAGAGTTTCTTTATTTTCTTTAGTGTTGCTTCAGAAACTTGGCACCTATCATCTATTTGTGGCGGAAGCAATTTAAACTGAAATAAGGGTTGTATTTGCCTGTCTGTCTCGCCTTTCAAAACACGACTGAAATGCTGATGGAACAATGACAACTATTTCCTCACACTCCACTCTTCCCCTCTCTCTCATCTCTCGTTTTTCCTCTCTCGCTACCTCTTCCAATCCCGCCGCTCGGTGCCCTCCCAGCATGGGTGATTCATTTGTCTCCCGACACAATGTAGCACAAACACGGGCCTCGCCGGCATCCATATTGCCGCACAATGCTTATTTTCTCAAACGCCAGGGATTTCGTAAACGGATTTCTGCGCTCTCTCTCTCTCTCTCTCTCCACTTTTCCAGCGTTTTCCTCCCCCGCCCTCCCTCTCTCTCTCTCTTCTGATAGTAATTCAATAATTCAATGATTCTTCATTGGCATGATTGCGTCAATTACAATGTTGCCAAAGCAGGTGACAATGAAACGGGTCAACAGAGTACCAAAATTTTTTTAAAAAAAAAGGAAAAGAAAATTAAAACGAACAGGTAGAACCCTCTCTCTCTCTCTCTCTCTCTCTCTCTCTTTTTCTAACTCCCCCTCTTTTCCTTCTCTGCGCGTCCCTCCTCTCATTTTCACTCCCTCGTTCCCGCTTTTTCCAACCCTCTCTCATTCGCTCATCATCAGACGGATGTAAGAATAGAACAGGGGAAGCCCTTTCACCTCTCCCTGTGCACCGGCTAATTAGCATATTCATGAGAGGCGCTATGAATTATACATGAGATCCGGAGGGGAACCAGAGGCAGAAGAATGAGACGCGGGCGGGCTCACACACACACACACATAAACATATACACACATACACGCACACACGCGCACACACACGCAAACACGTTGACGTGCATCGACTCAAAGAAACACATCCCCACTTTTTCTGCTCCCACTCTCACCCAAAACACAAAGCGCCGAGACTCATGCAGGCAGGTAATTGGTGAGAGAGTGAGCGGTACAGTACACTGCCAGTGTGCACAGAGGACGGCGTGCACACATCGCTGAGGTAGAGAGCTAGAAGTCAGTCTAGATCAGACAGAAAATAACACACACACACACACACACACAATGTGAAGCCTAGCAGTAGTCTTCTCTATACCGCCTCAGTCAAAATAATATAGTATATTCTCCACTTTTCTCAAAGTGAGGTCATTTTTAATTGTGTGACAATATAGTATCTAATGTGCTCACACCAAACGCAAGCAGTATTTTTCGCGCGATGGGATTACATACAAAGTCAACGCAAAGACGCGAACGCGCGAGGCGAAAATATTCAACCCGAGCGAGAAGTTCGCCCGAGTCAGGGAACGGAGGGCGGGCTGATCGTCGCGGCTTCGCGTACTCGACTCCCGCAGCCAAACCCGCGTGAGCGACGCGAATAAAAGCGGAACGATTCCGGGATCGAACCCGCGCGCGCGAGGCGAGGCGAAAATTCGCTTCGGGTTTTGGCGGGAACACAACGTTAACGGTGGGCCGGGTAATGAGGCTGAGGGTTGACGTTTCATGGGAAAAAAAAGAGGGTTTTATTTTCATGTTGGCTTACGAACAAAGTCACCGTCTTATGTTTATGTCGGAAATATTGATAATCTGCTGCTCTGTAAAGGTAGACCCTATTATCACTTTGTCGACCGCCACCGGTCACCAAAAATCATTTCAAATTTGCTGTACGGGGAGTTGGCGTAGCGGTCTATTCCGTTGCCTACCAACACGGGGATCGCTGGTTCGAATCCCAGTGTTGCCTCTGGCTTGGTCGGGCGTCCCTACAGACACAATTGGCCGTGTCTGGGGGTGGAAAACCGGAGATGTCCTGGTTGCTCCACTAGCGCCTCCTCTGGTCGGTCGGGGCATCAGTTCAGGGGGGAGGGGGAACTGGGGGGAATAGCGTGATCCTCCCGTGTGCTACGTCCCCCTGGTGAAACTCCTCACTGTCAGGTGAAAAGAAGCGGCTGGTGACTCCACATGTATCGGAGGAGGCATGTGGTAGTCTGCAGCCCTCCCCGGATGGGCAGAGGGGGTGGAGCAGCGACCGGGACGGCTCGGAAGAGTGGGGTAATTGGCCGGATACTGTTGGGGAGAAAAAGGGAGTAAATTCCATCCATCCATTATCTGAACCACTTAGTAAATTCCAAAAAAAGAAAAGGAAAAAACGGCCGTATCGATGATTTTAGAGGATTAAATGTCATATTTGTTTTAACAGCTTCACATAATGGAGTGAAAATTTGCACCAGGCTGCTAATGGATGACCAGGCGTCATCCTCTGCACCCCACTTATCACATTCTGATGTGGTCCAAAATAAATACGAGATAAACGCAGACAGGGCGAGGACGCTTCTTCTTTCAAAGTGTAAAAAACGATAAGACTGGTGCTCTTTGGATGAAAAGGGTCTTCTTTAGTCGAGACGCATCCAAGGTACTCTTAACATCACTGGAAATACTTTTTATTGCAATGGCATCACTTAATAGGCTGCTTAAAATAGCACCCAACAAACAAAAGGCTCTGCAACACCGTCCTGGGCTTATCTTTTTCCAAGAAAGGCTCTCGGATTGTAGTCGTGCCACGGAAATGATCGGTTTCAACGACTGATTTACCATTTCAATGAGTGTGGAAATGGTGTGATTATCAGAGGCGCGAGCTGCCAAGATAATTGAGAGATAATTTTCGCTCGTCTTCAGTGCAAACGCATATGTGTGTTAGGATTTGGAAATGAGGCGCTGTCATCGGCGATACAGATCAGCAGTGTCACGAGCGTTGAGTAACGAGCGTTATACTGCACATTACGTTGCTTTAGTCAAGAAAACAACGCAGAAAAATTGGATGTATTTGTTTTGAAAATGAAGTCAATCACTTCCTGGTTCAGGAAAATTTGTTTTGAGACTCAGCGCCAGATGAATTACATTGATTACGTCGGGGAAAAAAAAAAACGAAACACTGTCGGATTAGGGTTTTGCAATTTTGCTGTTATTTCTGCTGGGCCTGCGCAGGGCCTTGGGCATGGAGTACTCTAAGCTCTGCATCCACTTCTGAACAGCTGCACAATGAAATGCAATGGTTGACAGAACCCATACATCCAATTAATATAGCCAGGTGCAAGCCTGGCGAATGGAGACTGTCCTCCACCAAAAAACGACCCCATAATTCATTTGTACAAGCAGCTTATTGCGACCTACAGTAACGTTTTTACGTTAAGCGACCTCTAGCGGTGGTGCTGCCAATAGCGATCTTAGTTACTATACTAGATGGCGAAACAACAGAAAAACGCACTGACTACATATTCTATTGTTCTCAAATGGTTTTTATCACTATTTACTGACTACGTACCTTTATTAGCCTGTCTCTGAGGCGTTGTAAAACAGATGTCACCAAGTAACTAAAAACCTACAATGCACAAAGGCGAAAACATCTGTGGCATATCTCCTGCCGCCGGTAGGGGGCGCTAATTTAGGAAACACTCCTGTGGGTCGTATTAGAGGGTATACGACCTATGTGGCCGTATGGGTTGGAGGGCTTGTGGATCGACGGTTCAAATCCCCGTGTTACCTCCGGCTTGGTCGGGCGTCCCTACAGACACAATTGGCCGTGTCTGCGGGTGGAAAGCCAGATGTGGGTATGTGTGCTGGTCGCTGCACTAGCGCCTCGTCTGGTCGGTCGGGGCGCCTGTTCGGGGGGGGGAACTGGGGGGAATAGCGTTATCCTCCCACACCCCCCTGGCGAAACTCCTCACTGTCAGGTGAAAAGAAGCGGCTGGCGACTCCACATGTATGGGAGGAGGCATGTGGTAGTCTGCAGCCCTCCCCGACTCAGCAGAGGGGGTGGAGCAGCGACCAGGACGGCTCGGGAGAGCGGGGTAATTGGCCGCATGCAATTGGGGGGAAAAATATTTATTAAAAAAAAAGAGAAAGAAAAAGTCCACACACTGCATGTAATCCTCCCTTAGAGCATAGAGCTAATTGATCGGCATTTCAGACAACCATGGTTCTTGCAAAGAACCTCCAGCAAGTAGGTGAACTGATGTAAGCTGGTTGTATAAGATCATGTGACCGTAGCGCCAGCCAACTGTTTCCCAAATAGAAAGACGAAATGCAACAAAAAAAATGAACACAGCTCAAATCAATGATTGCCATCCTCGTAGCAAATAGCTTCGCGGATCAAAACACGGATGTATCACTACGGCATTATGCAGAGGTTAGTCTACTTTTATGATGATGTGGTTTTGTTGGCTTCACCAGAACGTGACTTCCAGCGTGCACGGAGGCGGTTTGCAGCTGAGTGTGAAATGGCCGGGATGAGAGTCAGCACCTCCAAGTCTGGGGCTATGGTTCTCTACCAGAAAATGATAGATTGCTCCCACCGGGTAGGGGATGAGTCGTTGCCTCAAGTGAAGGAGTTCAAGTATCTCGGGGTCTTGTTCACGAGTGAGGGTAGGACGGAGCTGGAGGTTGACAGGTGGATCGGTGCAGCATCGGCAGTAATGCGGATGTTGTACCGGACCGTTGTGGTAAAGAGGGAGCTGAGCCGGAAGGCAAAGCTCTCAATTTACCAGTCAATCTTCGTTCCAACCCTCACCTATGGTCATGAGCTATGGGTAGTGACCAAAAGGTTGAGATCGCAGGTAGGTGGCTGAAATGAGTTTCCTCCGTAGGGTGTCTGGGCTCAGCC
This sequence comes from Lampris incognitus, assembly GCF_029633865.1. Lineage (NCBI taxonomy): Eukaryota > Metazoa > Chordata > Actinopteri > Lampriformes > Lampridae > Lampris > Lampris incognitus. Next base: position 3,075,753 of record NC_079219.1, on the reverse strand, counting down.
TTGGAGATGGAGTGAGGAGCTCGGACATCTAGAGGGAGCTCAGAGTAGAGCCGCTGCTCCTTCACGTCGAAAGGAGCCAGTTGAGGTGGTTCGGGCATCTGATCAGGATGCCTCCTGGGCGCCTTCCTTTGGAAGTTTCCCGGGCACGGCCAGCTGGGAGGAGACCCCAGGGTAGACCCAGAACTCACTGGAGTGACTACATGTCCAATCTGGCCTTGGGATCACCCAGGAGGAGCTGGAGGGCGCTGCTGGGGAGAGGGACATCTGGAGTGCCCTACTTAGCTTGCTGCCACCGTGACCCTACACCGGAGAAGCGGCTGAAGATGAATGAATACATGGATAGTCTATTTTTATGTACGATCCTCA
>NC_079219.1:3065387-3072887 GCF_029633865.1 Lampris incognitus | reverse complement strand
CAGGGTGTATTCGGGGTCGAACCGGCGAATCATGTGTCGAGACCCTTCACCGTCACCATGGAGAGTGGCCTCGTGTCGGCGACCATCGTGTGTAGTATTGGCTCGGTGAGGGCAGTCGCCTGCTGCGCTAGTCTGCTTCTTCTGCGTGCAGCCATCCATGGTGCCTCCACTCTTCTCCGGAGTCGGCCTGCATTGGTTTGATTAAAAAAGACATTTGTCAGAGTAATGTCAGAAGGATGACGTTACTCTTTTAACCTCATAGAATCCTGCACGCTGGTATAGGCGGAGCTGTATTGGCCAAGACAACTCCGTCTATACTTAGCTAGCTAGCTAACAAGCTAACTATCTTACCGAGGCGCGTCCGCATCGTCCTCCTCTTCACATGCCCCTGCGTTCCCGAGGCGCTCCCACCATGAGCAAGGCCCCCACCTTACACACCCGGCAGCTCACCCCTCTCTCTGCCACGTTGGGGGTGAAACGCTCCCAGACTTCAGACGTTCCAGGACGCCACGGCGTCGCGTCGGCCGCCGCCATTTTGCTGTTTTCTCTACCCGTCCCGTCGGCGATATTATGAACCCTACATAGGCCTCGCTAAAATCCCGTTTCTGGCTTTGTCACGTGTGCGCCACCGTAGCAACGCGAAAATATGTTGTTATGGGGTTAGCGCTCATCAAGGAAACGCTGTACACCCACAATTTAACCTGTCTAAGTTATCCACAATCAACATTAATATAATACCAATAACGTATCCAAGGAGCAGAGGCAGACCTTGTAACCTAAAATTGTTAGGTTAGTCAACTTAAGGCTATTCTTTCCCTCACAATCATAATTTCAACCCCATGGTTCACTTTTTAGACGATTCATAAGTTATGTAACTTAATATTTTGATTATTTTTAATCAAAACCAAAAATAATCTAGACTTCCTGCTTAATTTCGTTTTCAGGGCAAACACTTAAATCAAACTAACGTTACTTACCTCCGTTCTGTTGTTGACAGCCAGCAGTCCAAAATTACAAAAGCAGCCAGCTGTCCAAAATTGCGAAAAATACAAAATTACAAAATTGAAGGTAGCTAACGTTAGCTTTGCTTCGCACCGAGTTGATAGTTGATTGTTTCCTTAGCAACGCAGCGGAAATCCGGCGTCCGTTCGCGAGATTTGGGATAGGGTACGGGATTTTGGCGAGGGCTATGTAGGGTTCATAATATCGCGTCCCGTCACTTCCGCCGTCGTTTCCGGTCGCTTTTGCGCACGCGCAGCTCTCGGAGCGTCGGAAAAGGAAGTGAGTTTAACTCAAGCGACTCCCGTCACCAGCTCCGGCGAAACGGCGTTTTAGTTCCGCTCCACAGCGTGAGATACATGCGCGATGACGTAACCGACGAGCCGTCGACAATTGAATCCGTCAGCGACTCATTTTGTCATCGATTTTTGTCGACTACTCGTTGCGCCCCTAAAGCATGTAGCGAATTCGGGGGGGGGGGGGCAGTCCTGGAACCACCACAGCCGGGACGCGAACCCGTGTCTCCCACTCCGCAAGCGACAATGTTAACCTGCCGACTAAAGGGTCGGCCCCGTTGGTCAAGGACCAACGTGTCTACTTATCCATGCACGTTACAAGCGTAATGACAAATGTGGATTTGAATGTCTTCCAGTTTCGTACCCGACTTCTGCTCCTGGATTTTCACAATGTGTGGTGTCTGGTGTGTGGTGTGTGTCTGCGTGAGAGTCTATAAACGGCCAAACTAAAGCACTTGGGGCCTTGATTCTTTTTGGAGGTTATTGGGGATGATCGGGGGCACCTATAAAAAATAGCAGAACATTGAATTAAAATTATGCATAATTATGCATAAATATGCAAAATATGCATTTTTCTTTTTTTTAAAAATGGCTAAAAACCACTTTTCTCGGCCTTTCAGATGATTCTGAGCATCTTTGATTTTTTCACCTATATATAAAAAAAATTCTGGGACTTAGAAATGTTTTGGCATTATGCAAAACATATGCATTTTTGCAAAAATGCACTTATGATCCTCATTTTTTTCGGAGGTGGTAGGTATTGTTCCAGAGAGGACCAGAAAAACAGCAGAAAATTGAAATAATTATAATAATTATGCCTAATTATGCAAAATATGCATTTCCTAAAAATGGCTAAAAACCACTTTTCTCGGCGTTTCAGATGATTCTGAGCATTTGGGGGGAGGGAGTTGGAGTGGGAGGGGGTTAGGGGCAGGGGGGAGGCGGTTAGCTGGCAGGATGAAGAGGAGGGAGATTTAGACGGGTGGATAACCAAACCGCTACATTGTAGCGGGGTTCTTCTAGTACTTTCAATATAGTCACAACTCGGGTTCCATTTAGCTACATATGCAAATCAACTTGGGTCGGTTGGAAATTCTGCCAGTTGTCTGGTTCACTGCATCACTGTAAATTCTAACAAGTTAAGTTTACTTATAAAAAAAAATTAGGAAACCGATTGCCGATTGCTAACGTGTCTTATTAGTAGTTTACAAAAGCAAAGTTTAATGTCACATAGCGGTTATAATGTCCACGCTAGCTGACTTGCTAACTTGTGGCTAGCGTTAAGTTAGCTCTTATAACGTTATTCATAGGTAAACATACTGCCAATAGCAATCTTAGTTACTATACTAGACGGAGAAACAACACAAAAACGCACTGACTACACATTCTGCTGTTCTCACGTTGTTTTAAAAACCCACAATGCACAGAGGCGGAAAGTATCTGTGGCATACCTCCTGCCGCCGGTAGGGGGCGCTAATTTAGGAAACGCTCCTTTGGGTCGTATTAGAGCAGTGGTTCTCAACCTTTTTGGGGTGCTGGACCCCCTGCGTATTTTTGATCTACCCTGAGGACCCCTCCACCTGATCTTGGGGGAGGGGGGTTGCAATTTGACAGAAACAGTAGAAACTGCATTTTAAATTGCATTATAGCATTTATTCACTCTTTGGGGCAAAAATAAGAGCTTTCAGTTGTAACTTAGATATAGTTAACAAAACAGAATTCTTATGCAGTAACTTTCCGATATATGTAACAAAACAGAATATGTATTCAGTAACTTTCAGATATATGTAACAAAACAGAATATGTATTCAGTAACTTTCAGATATATGTAACAAAACAGAATATGTATTCAGTAACTTTCAGATATATGTAACAACAGAATTTTTATGCAGCAACTTTTAACAACGCAAACGGGAGCGAGATCTCTTATTAAAATACAATAAATTACACTTGTGAAACAGATGTAATTACATAAAAAAAGTCCTGTTACCCTTTATAGTTTAGGTAGATAAAGGTCTCAGTCACATTTGAGTAAAATAATCCTGTTTCTATAAATGTCATAGGATCTTTTTTTTTAAAGATATTTTATTTTCACGGACCCCTTGCAATTACACCACGGACCACTAGGGGTCCGCGAACCCCCGGTTGAGAAACACTGTATTAGAGGACAAGCGACCTATGTTGGTCGTGTGGGTTGGAGGACCTGTTAAAGCTCCGATATGATGGTACAAGACGGATCTGAGAGGCATCGAAGTACACCTTCACGGCTCGTCGTGCGCACATAAGTCAGTGTAAACCACTAATAAGACACGTTAGCCCCCTAGCTAACGGGTGTGACCCTTTAGCCGAGCGGTTAGCGATGCCGCCTTGTGGTGCAGTACACCCCGTATCGAATCCCGCACCGGGCAAGAAAATAACCGTTTACATTGGTGGCAGCTGCGGGATCCGGAAGTGTGCAGATCCTCAGAAGCCTCTTCGGAGCGCGGGAAGAGCGAGGGCGCGCTTCCGGGGAGGGTGACGACTGTAAACTACTAATAACACACGTTAGCCCCTAGCTAACGGGTCTGACCCTTTAGCCGGGCGGTTAGTGATGTCGCCTTGTGGTGCAGGACACCTCGTATCGAATCCCGCACCGGGCAAGAAAATAACCGGTGACATCAGTAATAAAGCCCCGCTATCGTTTCCATTGCTCACCGGTCTTCTCTTTATTTAAACTGTAGAAAGGACGGGAGCTCATTCTGCCGAGTGGCGCCACCGTTTGCGTCACGGAGCGCTTTGGAAAAGAGGAAGGGGGAGGAGGGGAGGGGGGGGGACCAGAGAATTGTCTGAATGAGCGTGAAATGAGGTCATATGAAAAATCATAAGCGAGCATTAACAAACTCAAGGCTACAAAACCCATCTCGCTTTCCGCGGCACACAATAGCGTCGGGAAAGTGTGAGGCTGCAGGAACAGTAGTCAACCTTTCAAGACCGGCCACAAAAGAAGACTTGATGGAAAGCTGCGCTGCGGCTCCCCAGAGGACGCCAGACCGATTCAAGATGACCTTGGGGCACACAATGCGTATCAGTTTCCACCCATCCATCAGTTAACTGAGGGGGGGGGGGGGTTACATGATAGAGGGCAGAGAAGGAGCCCACTGCTGAAAAGGAGAATAACGTTGTGTGGATACGCAACGCTAAATAAAGCCTGATTATTAGAAGCACGCCTACGCCAGCAAAGACGGAGGCGACGCCTTCGGAGAAGCAAACGCGGTGGTGAAACTTGAAGGACGTTTTTTTGAATTTAATTTTACTACACTCCCCCCCCCCCCCCCCCCCCGTCCACTCACGTGCCTGGAGCGCGCGCCCGGCGTGGAGACCGGGCGACGGTCACTGCGTTTTGCAGCGCCTTCATCACGGGACGTGGGCCCACATGAACGCCCCTCGGACTCCGAACCCGACGAGAGGCGCAGAAGGCTCGCGTTGTGACGACGGGAAACGCTCGCCTGCAAGTTATTTTAGCCAGGGCCGTGCAACCAAACATTAAGCCTGTGGGGAGGGGGGGGTCTGTAATTCTGTTGAGGCCATTCCTGCGCACCCTGGGATTTAAAAGGACGCCTCAATTAGATTCTGAATCAAAAACTCAAGCTCGGAGGGGGGGGGGCGTCCAGGTAGCGTAGCGTAGGTCTATTCCGTGGCCTACCAACATGGGGATCGCCGGTTCGAATCCCCGTGTTACCTCCGGCTTGGTCGGACGTCCCTACAGACACAGCTGGCCGTGTCTGCGGGTGGGAAGCCGGATGTGGGTGTGTCCTGGTCGCTGCACCAGCGCCTCCTCTGGTCGGTCGGGGCGCCTGTTTGGGGGAGGGGGGAATAGCGTGACCCTCCCACGCGCTACGCCCCCTGGCGAAAGTCCTCACTGTCAGGTGAAACGAACCGGCTGGCGACTCCACATGTATCGGAGGAGGCACGTGGTAGTCTGCAGCCCCGGATCAGCAGAGGGGGTGGAGCAGCGGCCGGGACGGCTCGGAAGAGTGGGGTTAATTGGCCAGATAGAAAAAGGACAAGAAAAAAAATTCTGGGGTGTCAGTAATTATGCTAATGCCATTCCTTTGCACCCCGGGATGTAAAAGTACGCCTCAATTAGATTCTGAATCAAAAACTCAAGCTCTGGGGGCGGGGGGGGGGGTTCCAGGTAGCGTATGTCTATTCTGTGGCCTACCAACATGGGGATCGCCGGTTCGAATCCCCGAGTTACCTCCGGCTTGATCGGGCGTCCCTACAGACACAGCTGGCCGTGTCTCCGGGTGGGAAGCCGGATGTGGGTATGTGCCTTGGTCGCTGCACTAGCGCCTCCTCTGGTCGGTCGGGGCGCCTGTTTGGGGGGGACTGGGGGGGAGTAGCGTGACCCTCCCACGCGCTACGCCCCCTGGTGAAACTCCTCACTGTCAGGTGAAACGAACCGGCTGGCGACTCCACGTGTATCGGAGGAGGCACGTGGTAGTCTGCAGGGGGTGGGGGTGGAGCAGCGATCGGGACGGCTCGGAAGAGTGGGGTAATTGACCAGATAGAAAAAGGAAAAGAAAAAAATAAATTCTGGGGTGTCAGTAATTATGCTAATGCCATTCCTTTGCACCCTGGGGTTTAAAAGTGCGCGTCAATTAGTTTCTGAGTCAAAGAATCCAGCTCTGACTCATGAAGGCTGTAGATATACTGACACCAGATTAAAATAGAAAAAGGTTATGGAGACCATCTATGTCAGTTTCAACTTATTTTTGAAGAACATTTTGGGGTTATTTTAAAAAAAAAAAGGTGCAAACCCAACAAAATGTCAGCACACAACTATAAATGGAGTTTTTCATGGCGAGCACCAATACTGTATGGCCAGAAGAAATACATGTTAACTGGGAGCTCAGGTGCTCGATGGGCTTATAGTTATGTGATGCCCCGGGGAGCCCTAGATGTGGTCAGAGGGCATACATTACTTATAATCTGTCACGTTCTGCCAAAATACTAAGCAAAAGTGAAAAAGAAAGGTGACACAAGGGCAGCAGGGTATGAAGACGTAAAGCTTGAAATGGACATTTTAGATCAGCAGTGTGCTAATTTACAGCTCCATCCATCCATCCATTATCCAAACGGCTTATCCTGCTCTCAGGGTCACGGGGATGCTGGAGCCTATCCCAGCAGGCACTGGGCGGCAGGCGGGGAGACACCTAGGGACAATTTAGTACGGCCGGTTCACCTGACCTACATGTCTTGGACTGTGGGAGGAAACCGGAGCCCCCCCCAGAGAGCATCCGGATGTGGGCCACTTCAGGCAGTGATGCGGCACTGGTGGCCTTCTTCTGGCCCTGACAAAATGGATGTGAGCCTGAAGTGGCCCACATGTATAATAGTAAATATGGCCCAAATATGCCAAATCAAATGTGGGCCTTTTTTGGCAAAGATGTGGTGCTCTGGGCAGCATGTGATCTGGATGTGACCCTGAAGTGGCCCGTGTGGTAAATGGTGAATATGGCCCAAATATCACAAAACAAATATGAGCCACCTTTGGCAAATATGTGGCACATGCGGCATTGCCATGGCTTGGTTCTGGCCCAGATCTGGCAAACAGGAGCGGACCGCCCAAGTGCCGTCATTCCACGCGGTTTGTGGGCCGGATGAAAGTGTCGGGTGTGGGACGGGTCCAGGTCACAGCTATTTTGTTCTCGGGGAGGGGTTCTCAGATTTTTTTACCCAACGGTCCGCATCTAATTTTTATTCAAGGTCAGAGTTCCGGGAGGATTGGCGATAACAAAGTAACATTGGGTCAACTCATTTATAACTTCTGCTCTAAGTTGTCAACATAGAAAATTAAAATCGAAAACGTTACACTTCAGAACATTTTGTATTCATAACACGAGGTAGGGCTGGGTCCGGATTGACTTGCCGTTCGGTCCTGGCGCTGACCGAGATCTGGACATTGAGAAGCCCTGGTACGTACGTACTAAAGAAAGAAAGAAAGATAGATAGATAGATAGATAGATAGATAGATAGATAGATAGATAGATAGCTAGCTAGCTAGCTAGATAGATAGATAGATAGATAGATAGATAGATAGATAGATAGATAGATAGATAGATAGATAGATAGATAGTTGGATAGATAGGGTCCTATCCCAGCAGTCATTGGGCAGCAGGCCGGGGGAAACACCCTGGACAGGCCGCTAGGCCGTCACCGGGCC
>NC_079219.1:3052887-3060387 GCF_029633865.1 Lampris incognitus | reverse complement strand
TTCCTTTTTTGGGAGGGGGGGGAGGATTTCTCTCCCCCTTTTTTCTCCCAATTGTACTTAGCCAATTACCCCACTCTTCCAAGCCGTCACGGTCGCTGCTCCACCCCCTCTGCTGATCCGGGGAGGGCTGCAAACTACCACATGCCTCCTCCGGAGACTGTCCAACACCACAACGTACAAACAAGCAGCTTATTACGGCCTATAGGTATGTTTAAAAGTTAAGCGACCTCTAGCGGCCGTGCTGCCAATAGCAATCTCAGCTGCTATACTAGACGGCGGAACAACACAAAAACGCACTGACTACACATTCTATTGTTCTCAAATGGTGTTTTATCCCTATTTATTGACTACTTACCTTCATTAGCCTGTCTATGAGGCGTTATAAAAAGGATAGCAACAAGTAGATAAAAACCCCACAATGCACACAGGCGAAAAGTATCTGTGGCATATCTCCCGCCGCCGGTAGGGGCGCTAATTTAGGGAAACGCTCCTGTGGGTCGTACTAGAGGGTATACGACCTACGCGGTCGTCTGGGTTGGAGGACTTGTCTCTGCGGAGCTCCTCCCATACACGTGGAGTCGCCGGCCGCTTCTTTTCACCCGACAGTGAGGGGTTTCGCCAGGGGGGACGTAGCGCGTGGGAGGATCACGCTAATCCCCCCAAACAGGCGCGCCACGACCGACCAGAGGAGGCGCTAGTGCAGCGGCCAGGACACATACCCACATCCGGCTTCCCACCCGCAGTTGATTCGGATTCGGATTCTGATTCTGATTCTGATTCGGATTCGGATTCGGATCCGGATTCTGATTCGGATTCTGAGAAACAGTAATTTCAGTAGTAATAGCATTGGGCGCTATGGCAGCAGTAGTGGCAATACAAGCAATACAAACAACATAACGGTGTAGGCTACTACAGCGTTGTCATGGTAACACAGGCACACTTTCTACTAAAATACTGCAATACTCGTATGGTAATTAGATGAAATGTAGCACACAGGAAATACAATAGACCTTTTGTATGGGACACTCGTCATTTTGATGTGATTACGGAGGTCTGATCCGGATTGGACTTGTAGGGATCCCATTTCCGCGTGTCTTATGGCGTGTGGCACCCGGTTATGGTTATGGGTCACCTGTGGCTGTTATTTATTTCCACCCATGTCTGCAAATACTCTCTCTCTCTCTCCCCCACCCCTCGTCTCTACTGCTCAGCGGTTCTGGTGCTCAGTGACGCTGGATTTCCTCCAGGGAACACCGAGTACTGATCGCAATATGGGCCCTAATAGCTCCCCGAGTCTGTCTGGTCCTGATGAGCCGACAGCGATATATGCACGAGGCTGATTCTTCCGGCCGACAATAAAAGCCTTGACATGATTAAAAGATGAAAGTGGCATCAAAACGATATGTTTAGCCATGGCTCCGGGTCGCCTCAGAGGACTTACAGTATGGTCCCCGTCTGGATGCACGTGTTTGCATCTGTGTGCACGTGTGCAGGCTCTCTTTCATAACGTCACCGCTGTCTTGGGTTTGGATACGGACGTGTGTGTGCACGTATTGTGCTCTTTTTGGTTAATGTGTGTATGGCACTAAAACAGAGATTAGTCGTCTGCGCGTGCGCGGTAGAGACTGTCCTCCACCAAAAACACGACCCCATAGGTGGCTTGTACAAGCAGTTTATTACGACCAGTGGCGGCTGTCGCTAACAATTTTCCTGGGGGGGGGCGCGGCGCGGGGGGGGCAATTTACCTCGGCGCAGCACGCACGTGTCAGCTGCTTTAACGTCCACACAGTCACAGAGTTGGTGCTGATAATTTCTGGGGGGGGGTGGGGGGGCTGACAGGCGTGCTGCGCCAAGGTAAATTGCGCGCCCCCCCCCAAATCAGCCACCCCTGATTACGGCACTTCCTGGCGGTCCTCCGTAATTATAATATGTCACTTCCCCTGTAACAATAAGCATCTCCTTCCATAAGCTGTCGCGAGAAGGAATATCAATAAAAGCAAAGTGTAATGCCACATAGCGGTTATATCGTCCACGCTAGCTGACTTGTGGCTAGCGTTAAGTTAGCTCTTATGACGTCATTCATAGGGAAACACACTGACAATAGCAATCTTAGTTACTACACTAGACGGAGAAACAACACACAAACGCACTGACTACACATTCTGTTGTTCTCACACTGTTTTAAAAACCCACAATGCACAGAGGCGAAACGAATCTGTGGCATATCTCCTGCCGCCGGTAGGGGGCGCTAATTCAGGGAACGCTCCTGTGGGTCGTATTAGAGGGCAAGCGGCCTATGTGGTCGTATGGGTTGCAGGACTTGTTGTTGGATTAATATGTGTATGGCACTAAAACAGAGATTAGTCATCTGCGCGTGCGCGGTAGAGACTGTCCTCCTCCAAAAACACGACCCCATAGGTCGCTGGTACAAGCAGTTTATTACGACCAGTGGCGGCTGTCGCTAACAATTTTCTTGGGGGGGGGCGCGCGGGGGGGGCAATTTACCTTGGCGCAGCACGCACGTGTCAGCTGCTTTAACGTCCACACAGTCACAGAGTTGGTGCTGATAATTTCTGGGGGGGGAGGGTTGACAGGTGTGCTGCGCCAAGGTAAATTGCGCGCCCCCCCAATCAGCCACCCCTGATTACGACCTATAGCGAGGTGTTAAGCTGCTTCCTGGCAGTCCTCCGTAATTATGACACGTCACTTCCCCTGTAACAGTAAGCATCTCCTTCCATAAGCTGTCGCGAGAAGGAATATTAATAAAAGCAAAGTGTAATGCCACATAGCGGTTATAACATCCACGCTAGCTGACTTGTGGCTAGCGTTAAGTCAGCTCTTATGACGTCATTCATAGGGAAACATACTGCCAATAGCAATCTTAGTTGCTACACTAGACGGAGAAACAACACAACAACGCACTGACTACACATTCTGTTGTTCTCACACTGTTTTAAAAACCCAAAATGCACAGAGGCGAAACGTATCTGTGGCATATCTCCTGCCGCCGGTAGGGGGCGCTAATTTAGGAAACGCTCCTGTGGGTCGTATTAGAGGACAGGCGGCCTATGTGGTCGTGTGGGTTGGAGGACTTGCTGGATAAATATGTGTATGGCACTAAAACAGAGACTGGCTGTCTGCGTGTGTATTGGTGTGTATATGCAGGCTTCAACAGTATGTGTGAATTTAACGTGCTTCCTACAAGCGTTTGCCCAGTTTCCAAAATATGCACATGCTATATATAGAGAGTGTGTGTGTGTGTGTGGGGCATGTACCCACGTGCGTCACCGTGAGCGCGCGTGCTCCCCTCGCGTCCCCTTCAGCACGGGTGGCTGAAGCTAATATCAGATTACAGATGTAAATTGGCCAAGTGGCTCTCGCTCATTATCTGGAATAAGACCGTGGCCCCGATATCTGCCCCCTACTTCTGCTGCTGCGTAAATGAGAGCGACGGGGTGACGTAGGGAGGGGGAGGGAGGGAGGGAGGGAGAGGGAAAGGAGGAGGTCAGGAGGTGCCACCCTTTTGCTACACGCAAGTGATCTCAAAGAGCCATCTGAAGACGGCTCGTGCGCAAGAGGGTGGTGTAACGGTCATAGGCGGAAATCCTATGGGGGGGGGCGGGGGGGACGCGACCTCCCCCATCCTGGGAAAAATATGATACACCCCCCCCAATATATCACTATTGTGGTGACCCACATCTATATAACGAGAGACATTCACCTAAGAGGACGGCGTACCTTTAAGGGAAGAGGCGAGGGATCGGATAATGCACTTCCGCTTCCGGTTCACAGTTTAGTGTCGTTGTCGAATGTATGACATGCTAAGTTGGAGCTAGTAAACTACCTCGACTACGTCTACTCTCACGGCTCCTGTCTCGTTGTTTTCTAACTCCACACTGTAAACATAACGATGTAATTTCAATAATACACAATGAAAGCACCTATATTGGGAGAAGGATGCTGAATATGGAGCTGCCAGGGAAGAGGAGAAGAGGAGGGCCAAAGAGGAGGTTTATGGATGTGGTGAGGGAGGACATGCAGGTGGCTGGTGTGACAGAGGAAGACGCAGAAGACAGGAAGAGATGGAGACGGATGATCCGCTGTGGCGCCCCCTAACGGGAGCAGCCGAAAGTAGTAGTAGGAGTAGTAGACACAATGAGCGCACCTGTGCTGATTAGAGACTAGAGACTAGAGACTGCTGGGTTGGAGTGGAAGAGTCAAACGGCTGCAGACGGATCACAACACTGTTGCCTAGCGGCTGTGGGGTGACACACACAACGCCGAATGTGTGTCACCGACCTTTACATGGGAACAACTAAACGTCGATATAGTGCAGGGGTCCCCAATTACTTTTCATGGCGGGCCACTTTTAGGGCCACTTTTAAAACCACGGGCCACTCAACCTCCAGCAGCACGTTGTTCGTTAGTTTGTTTCGGTGTCGATACGTTGCAGGTATTATCATTTAAACAGAGATTTTTCATCTATTTTTCCATATATTACTAGTCTTACTTTTATTAAGAAATTAATTGTAAAAAAAAAATTTTTGGTAGGGAAATAAAAAAAATTCTTCCTTCTGGCATTTCTCCACAAATTCTCGCGGACCATAAATCAACCCGTCACGGGCCGGACGCGGCCCGCGGGCCGCCTATTGGGGACCCTTGATATAGTGGTTCCGAGAATCGATACGGCATCACAACCGATAATACGCCGGCACTCGAGTGTATCGATAGTTTCTTACACCCCTAATGTGTAATGGCATACACGGCAGCTCAACACAATAACACACACACACACACACACACACACACACACAAATGTGCAGTATCGCGTAATGAAAGTAGCACATCTATTTTCCATATGGCTCGTGCTGAAGATATATACATTAAGATGAGCCGCGCCGCACAGACGCAGCATTGCGGCATCACTCACCACACAATCAATCACTCAGCTGATTGGATGTATGGATTTCTCCCCGACAGTTTAGAGGTATTACCGCAGCTCATCTGCGCGCATGCGATGCACGCTCTTGAGAAGAAACGCGCGCGCACGCGCGCGCGCACGCGCGCGCACCGCTCACAACCTCGACGACTACCGTGATCCAGCTTTTCGCCGATCCGGAAGGCACCTCTCTTTCTTCATAATTATCGCCCTCTCTTCCTCTCCTCGTTTTCCCATCTTCCTCCGGCTTTGAGCTCCATGCGTTGCTTCCCCTTTCTTCCCCCTTTCCCCTTTCCCCTTTCCACTCTCTCTCTCTCTCTCTCTCTCTCTCCCCCCCCGCGCGCTCTTGCTCTCTCTCCCCTCTCTCTATGGGCCGTGTTCGTTCAGTAATTACATTACAGCCATTATTCTCGCCTGACATTTCCCTGCAGTTAATCATGCCCATTTTGCCATCATGCACGGGTCAAAGTGTGTATGAGAGGCGGGGTGGGGGGTGGGGGGTGGGGGGCGCGAGAGAGAGAGAGAGAGAATGGCAGAAAGAGATGGAGGCAGGCAAAAATGTAAAAATTATATGTGAATCATGGCTGTCAGGAGTCTATAAGCGCCCTCTTGAGAGGGTATGTGGTCGCATTAGCTGATGAGCTCGCTGTGTATTTGCATGTATGAATTTGTTTATCTGACTGCCTGTTTGTCCACATGGACACCAACATTTTTACGTTTGTGTTTCTATGCGCATATCTATCTATCCATCTATCTATCTATCTATCTATCTATCTATCTATCTATCTATCTATCTATCTATCTATCTATCTATCTATCTATCTATCTATCTAGCATATATCTTTATCTATCTATCTATCTATCTATCTATCTATCTATCTATCTATCTATCTATCTATCTATCTATCTATCTATCTATCTATCTATCTATCTATCTATCTATCTATCTATCTATCTATCTATCTATCTATCTTTAGTACATACGTACCAGGGCTTCTCAAAGTCCAGATCTCGGTCAGCATCAGGACCCAGCCCTACCCCGTGCTATGAATACATAATGTTATGAAGTGTATCGTTTTCGATTTTAATTTTCTATGTTGACAACTTAGAGCAGAAGTTATGAGTGAGTTGACCCAATGTTACTTTGTTGTCGCCAATCCTCCCGGAACTCCGACCTTGAATGAAAATTAGATGCGGACCGTTTGGGTAAAAAAAATCTGAGAACCCCTCCCAGATAGCAAAATTGCTGTGACCCGGACCCGTCCCACACCCGACACTTTCATCCGGCCTACATACCACGTGGAATGACGGCACTTGGGCGGTCCACTCCTGTTTGCCAGATCTGGGCCAGAACCAAGCCATGGCAATGCCGCATGTGCCACATATTTGCCAAAGATGGCCATATTTGTTTTGTGATATTTGGGCCATATTCACCATTTACCACACGGGTCACATCCAGATCGCAAGTTGCCCAGAGCACCGCGTCTTTCCCAAAAAAAAGCCCCAAAAAAGGCATATTTGGGCCATGTGTGTTCGGCATATGTGGGCCACTTCAGGCTCACATCCATTTTGTCCGGGCCAGAAGGCCACCAGCGCTTGCCTGAAGTGGCCCACATCCGGATGCTACCTGGGCTGGTCTATACAGTCTGCATGTGCCTCCTGCCTGTTTGTTTGGCCCCGTATACTGTTATGGCAACGGTAGTAATACTGTATGTGGCGTGACGACGTTCTGCCACCCAGTCTCACCGGGGGTGTCACAACCTTTGGCCTTGAGTGCACTTGCGCTGGAGGTTCTGCATGTGTGTGTGTGTGTGTGTGTGTGTGTGTGTGTGCGCTGTTTGTTTGTTTGTGTGTGTGACAGGCCAATCTGGCTGGCGTCTGTTCTCTCCTCTGCGCAGAGCAGGCTGTCTGCTGTCTTTTATTTCTGCTTTAATGACCTATAAAGGGACCGTTACTTTTTAAATAAACCATAAAGCAAGGGTCATAAAAGGGAGTGCAGCGCTGGGTGCGGGCCAGGCTCCGAGAGGGGAATGTGAGCGCGGCGAGGAAGGCCGGCGCATGTGCATACATGCATGCATGCGTGTGTGTGTGCGTGTGCATGCGTGTGTTTTTTGTGCAGACGTGCATATCTGCGTGCACTGGTGGGCGTCTACGCTCGAGTCTGTGTGTTTGCATATGTTACCAATGTGCCACAACACACTCAGGGCCCGACCCCCCCCCCACCCCCCCACACCAAACCTGGGCGATATCGGGAGTCTGGGAAAGGGCTCCATAACCCTCGACCACCTTTATCAACCCCGTGTCAGACGCGAGTCTGCAGAAACCGGGCAGGTTTCCACGACCTCGCGTCACACAGAGCTGCCCGAGCGGCCGAGCGGCGGGTCCGAGGGCCCGTTTGAACACTGCCGCAAGTGAGCGTGGAAAGACGCGGAGACTCGGGTTTGCTCCCGTGGCACCTTCGTGCGGCGGACACGCCTCTTTTCAGCAGCTTGGATAGCGGAGCTTTCTTTTACAGTCTCGCAGACAGACAGACAGCGAGTGCTCGCACAAAAAGGTGCCTG